>NC_134490.1:91205080-91422580 GCF_040206685.1 Ascaphus truei
CTCTTTTTCTATGTATGTGGTCTGTCCTTTTCTAGTCTGTATGCGGGCTATCTGGGATTTAACTATCTGGCCTGTCTGCTTTATTGCCTTTGTCGAAGTATTTTTGTTTTGACCACCTCAGTGCATTCTCTACCTCTTCGAGTTGGGTCTGTTTCAGGACAGATCTAGCTAGGTTTAACTGTTTTAGTGTTTTTTGGATGCCGTGATTTTATGCTGCTGTTCTAGCTGGGAGATCTTATCTAAGAGGTCTTTTTGGAGTTTAAGTTTCTTTTTCTTTTTGTAAGAGGTGATTGAGATCAGGTCCCCCTGATAGAGGCTTTATGGGCCTCCAGAGCATAGCTGGGGCTGAGACAGAGCCTGCATTAATTTGAAAGAACATTGATAATTTTTGACGTATTGTTATCTCCGTGTCAGGGCAGTTCAGCATAGAATCGTTTAATTTCCATTTGTACTGGGTGTTTTTCACAAAGGGTAGGGATAGAGTAATTTCGATCGGTGCGTGGTCAGACAAGGTGATCGAGCCTATGCTTGACTGGGAGGATGCCTGGAAGACATTACTAGTATTTAGAAAATAAGCGATCCTCGAGTAGGACTGATGAGGGGTGGAGAAAAAGGTATAATCCCTTTGACCCTGGTGCTGAGCCCTCCATATGTCCACTAATGAGTATTCCTCAATGATGTCTCTAAATTTTTTGGCTTTCTTTTGTGACTGGGTAGCATATGGGGTGGGAGGGGATGGTGGGAGGGTGTGGTTGGGGTTAGATTTGTCTAGTGCATGTGAGACCACCATGTTAAAGTCTCCACCGATAATCAGGGATGAGAGAGATTGCTGGTCCAATGACTGAAGGAGAGTTCTTAGGTAGAGAAGTTGGTTGTCATTGGGGGCATATACATTAACAAGTGTAATTGGTGTGCCAGATAGAGTGCCCTGGATTATCAGGAATGACCATCCGGGTCAGGGAGTGACTTAGCTAGAACAAAAGGGACACCGTTTCAGATAAGGATGGCTATTCCTCTTTTTTTGCCTGGCGAGGATGCGAAATATGCCTGGGGGAATACGCTTTTGAATGTGTTGGGGGGTGTCGGGGAATTAAAGTGGGTCTCTTGGATGAGAACAGTGTCACCCTTTGATTTTTTTAGGTCCTGAAGGACTAGCTTCCTCTTTTTTACTGAGTTGAGGCCTTTGACGTTAAGTGAGATTAATTTGATAGAAGCCATTATACTACTGTATGAGAGACGTTCTCAGAGCTCCAGGCTCTGATGCTCTTTGATTTCCCATGTCAAGAGCTCCTTTTTTGGCTATAGGACGTAGGTCCAGAGACAATCTGGAGAAAGATGGAGTGGATGCCTCAGGGTGGTGGGGAGGAAGGGAGGGGAGGGTGGACACAATAGGGACGGAGAAAGCAGACGGGCCTTTGTCAGGCCCAAGGGAAATAACCTTAGTCACGAGAGTGAGAAAGGTAATGGGGTGAAACACCCCTGGAGATCCTTCCAGGAAACCAAACCAGGAGTGGGAGAGGGAACAGGGCATAGGGCCCGACACCCTCCATGAAACCAAACGTATGACACTTGTTTAGGACCTAATGGTGGGAGAGCTGTCGTTTATCTAAATTTATGTAATTTTGTAGATTTTGGGTCGTTCAGGGCCGAGGGACTTGGGGCTGGCTGAGAGGTGGGGGGAAGTAGAGAGGTGGGGGGGGGGGGTGTTTGGAAAAAGGGGATAGGATTCTTGTACCCTTCAGATCTTGGTATAGCATGGACCATTTCTTTCTGCATAGGTTGATAGTTTACATAGTCTGAACAGGTTTTACTCAATACATTACAGCTTAGTCATAGTCTTTACCACTCGTGTTAGCCATTTTCTAACCTCTAGAGCTCTATAGGGGGAGGGGGGGAGGGAAGAAAATAGGGGGGAAAAGGGGGGGAAAGGGGAGGAATGGGGAGGGTAAGAGGGAAGGGAAAGGGGGGGGGAGAGGGAGGGGGGGAGGATGGATGGGGGGAAGGAGGCTCCTACTTGGTTACATGATCCCTTGTGATGTTTTCACAAGTCACAGAACATCTTTTATCAAAACCAGCATTGATTTGGTACTTTACCTCTTTTATAGTGAGGGGAGGGAGGGGTAGGGGTATGGGAATGTTTGGTTGACAGCTGGGTTGAGGCTACCTGGATGTTCTATTGCTGATCATCTCTGCATTTCCCCGCAGGGGACGCGGTGCAGCGGCGCCAGTTGCAGAAAGTGGAGGGAGCAGGAACAGCTGGTAAATGGGTAGTCGGGATCTCTCAGTGGGAGGGTTTCTCTAGCAGCTTTCGTCTTTCAGGTCCCTTTCAGCATGCAGAAGGTCTGTAGCAGTGGTTTGGACAGTAGATGGTTTTAGGGAGAGAGATGACTTTGTCCATCAGTAGTGGGATATGAGAGCAGTTGACTCTACTGTTGCTTCTGGCTTGCCAGCCTCTCCGAGGCACGGGGGGTCTCAGTGGGGGTTGGTCTGTTCGGGGCTCTGGAGGGCGGCTGCCAGGCTTCTGTAGGGGTTAGTCTGAAAGCTTTGAGGAATTCCTGAGACTCTTCTGGGTCGAGATGGTTAGGAAACAGCCATTTCTGGGAACCACCAACTTGAAGGGAAACCCCCATCTATAACGGATTCCTTCTTCCCTCAGTATGGTAGTTAGGGTTTCATTTCTTTCCGTTTACTGATTGTGACTGCAGACAGGTCAGCAAAGATCTGCAGAGTGTCCTCTCCGATCTGAAGGTCCCCTGCCCCTCTGCTAGCCGCCATAATTCTCTCTTTTGCGGCGTAGGCATGCAATTTGACTATGATGTCTCTGCAGCGGTTGGGGTCTGGAGATTTGGGTCCAAGGGCCCCATTGGCACGGTCCATCAGCAGCTCATGTTCTTGGAGGTCGGGCACAAGCATCAGGAAGACCTTGCGCAGGTAAGTATGTATAGCGTCCGAGAGGATGGATTCCGGGACATTTCTGATGCGGATGTTTTGTCTCCTCCGTCTGTTTTCTTGGACATCGAGGGCATCCCTCAGCTTATTAACAAGGTGACCAAGCCTGTTCACCTCGTCCTCTGTGTTAGATTGGGTATGACAGACCTCCTCCACCTTTGCTTCCAGGGCGTCAGCGTGTGCGGCAAGGCTACCGATGTCAGACCTGAGACCGTCTATGGCTGAGGACAGGTCTTGCTTTAACCCCCTTCTCATTTTATTAAATAGGGCCTTGAAGAAGTCCTTGTCTAGTCCTTGTTCAGGCATTTCAATTTGGGCCTGCTCCGCTGCTCTCCTGGCGGGGTCGGGGTCCGTGGCACCATCTTGGATCTCGGCAGCCGGCTCCATCTGACGTTGCGAGGGCGAAAAGAACTTAGTGACCGTGTTTTGGGTTCGCTTGTTCTTTGGCAGCATTGCGCTTGCCTCGGGGGAGGAGTGGGGGGCTTTTTGGGGGAATTTCGCTTCGTGGGAAGTGCTCAATCTAGCGTTTGCTTAGGAGGGTGTCGGGAGCTCCCTTCTCAGACAACCATCTCCGTTGACATCACCGGAAGTCTCACTGATCAAGCTCTTTTCATTGAAACAGTAGCACTTTTGGATGCTGCGGTTTGGCAGGCATCCAACTTATTCTTAGAGAGCGAACTCGAGGAACTCCCATTGAAATGCATTGCGCCCATTCATTTCAATGGGGAGCTCCGCTCCTCCTTTCGGGCTCCACCTGGGCTCGGGGCTCCACCTGCTAGAGATCAGATCGCTATGACGTCATCCGACATCCCATGTACTGTCAAACTCACAGGAGTTTGTCTCTGATCTCTAGAATAGGAACGTAACTTTGATGTGGGCCACAGATGTGGATCCCACTAGCAAGTGACAGGGACTACTAGGTCTTTCTACCCACGCTGACCAGGGTCCACCACGAGTGCATACAGAGCTGTGATCACCTCACAGGAAGTGTTCTCCGGTATATCAATACCGCATGTGTATGTAAGTGGACTGGGGTATGTATATGCCCTGCTGAATTATCAGATTGCCCATTGGGATAGATTCACTTACCTCCACTAGCTCTATAGTGACGCTTTCCCCCTGTCTACAACTATAGGGGTCTCCTCCTGCCTGGGATTGCATTAAGGTTTTCTGTGCAGGCAGCAATGCCATGTGTAATACTCAAGCATTGCAACACAGTGTCACATAACCAGTGCTCCCAGCTTTCTATGTATCTCACCACCTGTTAGGATAAACGACTTCACATACTGTACTCACACCCTACAGGATTGTATTAAGTGTCTATCTAATGAGCTATTATGTTCCAAGTGCTGTGAGATACAATTGTATACCTATTCTAACGTGAATCACCCCAACAATTATTAAAATATATTACAATGCCATCTGGTCTTCTAGAGTGATTTCACATCAGGATTTTTTCAGTACACTACTTAGGTTTTAAATATATTTTTTATGTTTGCATTATTCCATTATATTAATAAAAGTTTATTATTTTCATTCAGTAGGGTTGAGTGCATCACATAGGGTTCTTGTCCCTTTCCCCCCTTACACATATGTTTAACCCTGATAGCACCTCTCTAGTAAGTAATATTGTTTTGAGCTGAACAGGATTTTCTCTTCCCTTCCCCCAGCCTCCCCCCCTTTTCCCCACCTACTGCATAAAAACACACTTTGACCATTATTATGGTTAACCCCTCACCTCCCACACGAGGGTAGGGGTGGCCAGCTGGGGTGTAACCACTTTATTACCGGGTCAGCCACCTCCTCTCGTGACAGTAGTCATTATAAAGGCATCACAAATATGAATAATTGTACATATATATAAAATGTAAACACATGATATGTACTTGTCATGCATTAAATACTGGATGTGTAAACAATTATCAATAAAAATGATAATACAATATATCATAACTGTGAAGACTTATGGCCAACAGTTCTCAAACTCCCTGTAGCTATCTTGCTATTTATTACTGTGGTGTAAAACGAGACGGTCTGGGGAAAAAAATGAATAAATATTACATACATGGAAATATTTGCAGATTGAAGCTACTATTTGGTCTAAATGTACTTGAGATGAGTGGAGGAATAATGAGCTACTTTTTATTATTATTATATAGTGCAGCATGTTCAGTATTAGGGATCTGGAGGGCAATACATTTTGTGTTAAGAAAACAAATGCACTTTTACCATACTCACCTTTCTTACTACTTTAACATTCACATTACAGTAGGTCAATTGAAAACATTCTTCCATTAAAATGACATGGACAAGTAGATACATTATTTGCATTATTTTTTTGCTGGAAGCCAGGGGTTTGAATACAAACATAACATAAATATAAAATTAAAAAATGAGTGCATTTGATGTAATTGCTTTCAGTAAATACAAACTATTGCTTTTAAATCCCGGTTCTCCGTTGATTACAAAATAATCACTTCCAAGTCAACAACTTGCTGAATACTAGGTCATCTATTAGTAACATGCAATATTAAGGCTGCTAAGTAATAGATAAAGCATATTACCTTTAACTGCTGAAAAAAAAATTATCTGCACTATTGAGATGCTCACATATCATTACGCACTTGCCTAATATCAGAAAATCTGTTTTCACAAATAGTTATGATCAGAATCATTCATTCAGTAAATGTTTTATGGCTTCTGTGCTTGATTTTATATATGTATATATGTATATATGTATATATGTGTATATGTATATGTATGTATATATATATATATATATATATATATATCAAATGGAAATATTACTGTATGTTCATTTGCATGTCTTAGACAGGTCTGCAACCCTGCCTTTCATCATTATTACTCAGCATACAGCGCTTCCACTGCAGCAAGGGATTCTGGGAAATGACATGCAAATGATCACACAGTGCCACCTTTGCTTCAAAACCATTTAACATGGTCCCCTATAACCTTAAGCTTGCTGCATTTCACAGCTTTGAGCACAGCCTGGGTTAAGATGCATAGTCAGTAAACCCACTCACAGACAGCTGTTTCAACCTTAATGGGTCTCCACAGTGTGGGATTGGTTATACAGGTGTAACGGGTATTCCCCCACCCAATCGCAAATAGGGTCTCCTAGGGGAAATGCTGCTCTGGTTACAAGACATAATAGTGTGGCGCACCTGCTGGCTTACAGAACTCCTGAGTCTCCCGCTTGATGGTATTATGGGGAAGGTCAGGACAGGCTTCTGGGGACATACCCAGTACGTACTCACGGTGACAGTGCCTCCATCTATTGCAGGCCCCAGGATATGGGGTGGAATCCCTGGAATAGAACGTCCCACTCAGGGATGAGAGATTCCAGTCTCACAACCGCTTCTTTATAAATCAGGAACACTTTATTGCACCAACAGCATTCACTGGAACAGCATACACAGCAGTACAGGAACACAGTAACACAGCAGTACTTCTCAGAATGACCCTGGCCTTTCACTCCCAGTCAGGGCCCTGGAAGCAGGCCTAGCTCTTCCACTACCCCCTATCAGAGTAGTGGGAACAGTCTACCAGCCTCTCCCAGGGGGAGGGCCTCAAGTCTGCCAGGTCCCTGACAGCTCGGTTAGGTAAGACTCAGCTCCTCTCAGGGTAGGAGCAACTGACTCAATACAGGAAATGCAGATCATTAAGACAGATACAACAAGAGCCCGCCCCTGTCCCTTATTGGACACAGGCCTGACTGCACTGCTTTCTCTGCCTCACTGATCTGCAGTGAGTGGGAAGAACCCATCTTAACTCCTGGTAAACCTGCCCTTACCAGGGATTATTGCACAGAAGGAGGACAGAATAATAGCCCAAACCTACCAGGGCTATACAGGCTTTGCAAAATGAAGCAGGGATAGGTTTCACAACACTTAGTTAAGTTATGGTAGTTAAAAAAAGTAACAAAAACCCTCCACAGTATATATACCAAGAATAAATAGATGATACCGTTCTGTGGCTAACTAAATGCTTTTATTTGTGCAAGCTTTCGAGATACACTGATCTTCCGACGGTGTTACAATGAATAAAGCAGGCAAGGGTTTTACTTAAAAACGGTGTATCTTGGAATGTTATCTGTGACCAGAGCCTATCCCTCCCCCTGTGTAGTATGCAATTTATGACTTGAGGTGTTAAATAGTACCTAAATGTTACAAATGTAAGTATGTGTGTGTGTATGTATGAAAATATAAATAAATAAATGAAGAGCCCACGGTTTATACAGTGCATTACAAAAGGTGTGTGTGGAGTGGGAGAGGATATCAATGGTGTGGGTAGGTGTGGAAATGTACGAGGGTGTTGCATTACTAAAAGTGTGTGTAGATACTATGTGGTCCCTATTGGTATACAGGGATGGAATTACATAGAGTATTTTTATGTGTGAGAGACAGCAGTGTGTGCATACATATAAAGTAGGAATAAGAGAAGTAGAAATCTTCACCTACACTGGTGCTATTAAGTATTCCAACACGGAGCAAAAATATCACTTGCAGATCCGAGACAATGTATGCCATGAAGAAATAACCAACAAAAATACACAATATTGTGTGTATATATAGAAACAATGCAGTCCTGCTCACAATAAAGCCCTGTTAAGAGCCGACATGGGCAAACTAACACTGCACAGTAAAGGGTAAGTGATGAATAAAGGGTTGTGCACACACTCAGACACACAGGTGATAGTGGGGTACTTAGCTGCCGGTGCACTGGTTCTGGGGAGCTCCTGACATTTTAAAATAGTCCAGTAGAGAAGAAGAAGCAGGGACACGGTCTTAATCAGGTAGTTGAGAAAAGTCAGGGAGCGCGATTCACCAGGGAACACATGAGAAATAAAACATAACAAGCAAACAATAGTGCAACTCTCTGGAAAAGCGGATCAGCAGGACCCGTGGCTCACTAAGATATAAATATATAACACAAAGTAATCACAAAATCAAAAGTTACTCCAAGGCAAATCTGCCCATATTAAGCGACAGAAACAGTTCCAAGATTCAAACAGATGGTGTATTGGGTATACAAGAACCGCAGCAGCGGTAGGCAGTAAAGACTTACAAGAAAGCCTTTTAGAAAAGGCATGTACAGAACAGGCAGTGTTCTGGCAGAGGGGATGCACCAAAGTGTAACATCACAATACCGTGTTGAACACTGCGCTCGGTGTATCCTCCGGTCAGCGCGTCACAGTACTTCCGGGTTCAGTTCCTCCAGACAAGAGCTACACGTGACCGCTCTTGTCCTCAGATGCTGCAACGGCAGGGTAGTCTTCTCTCAGTTATTCTCAAGCATAACTATTTTTCTTTCAATGGAGATTTTTATTTACAGAAGTGCGGCACCGCCATGGGGTCAAGGTTCACACCAAGCTACGCGAATTTGTTTATGGGTGTCTGGGAGTCACAATGTGTTTGGTCCCAGAACCCGTTTGGTGCGGGCCTGGTCCTCTGGCGGAGATATATAGATGATATCTTTTTTTTTTTGGAAGGGCACTGATACAGACCTTTTATTATTTTTAGACTTTTTGAATGCCAATACCTTAAACTTCCGCTTTACGAGTAAGTTCAGTGAGAGGGAGGTAGAATTTTTAGACTTGGTCATTTTCATTGAGAATAACAGGATTAATACTAAGACCTTTTTTAAAACAGTTGATGCCAATAATTATATTTTAAAATCTAGCTGCCATCATCCACAGTGGGTTTGTAATATCCCGTTTGGTCAATTGAAAAGGATAAAAAGGAATTGTAGTAAAAACAGTGATGATCAAATTCAAACATAGATCCTGGAGAAGAAATTTTATGAAAGGAACTATGACCCTAAAGTGGTAATTCAAGCAGTAGAGAGTACGAATCTCATTGATCGAGAGTCTCTGTTACGACCAAAACAAGAAGGACAGGCACCACTGATTATCAGACTGCATTTATTACCAGATACAATAGAAAGGCAATAGAGATTAAAAACATTATTGGTAAAAATTGGCATATTCTGAAAGAAGATCCTATCCTAGGAGTAACACTTAGTGATAGGCCTAAAGTAATTTTTAAAAAGGCACCTAGCCTTAAAAACAAACTAGCCCCCAGTGCCTTTAAGAAAAAGACACAGGAGGGATGGCTGAAGAAACCTAAAGGTTTTTTTAAGTGCACTTCGTGCAAGGCCTGTAATTCAGCCCTTTTAGAGAAAATAGATTTTAAATCTCACTCAACTGGGGAATGTTTTAAAATGAATACATTCGCAACATGTAGAACTAGTTTTGTTGTTTATCTATTGGAGTGCCCGTGTGGCCTCCAATACGTAGGAAAAACCACAAGACCCCTAAAAGTTCGTATCCTAGAGCATCTAGGGAACATTAGGGAAAAATTAACAACACATAGTGTACCAAAACACTTCTTGAGAGAAGACCACCCTGCCGTATTGGCTGTTGCAGCATCTGTTTGAATCTTGCAACTGTTTCTGTCGCTTAATATTGGCAGATTTGCCTTGGAGTAACTTTTGATTTTGTGATTACTTTGTGTTATATATTTATATCTTAGTGAGCCACGGGTCCTGCTGATCCGCTTTTCCACACTATTGTTTGCTTGTTATGTTTTATTTTTCATGTGTTCACTGGTGAATCGCGCTCCCTGACTTTTCTCAACTACCAGCATATCCCAAGGATCTACTAGGAGGATCCGGTGAAGGTTGAGCTGCAGTTCATTCATCGTTTGTATAAAGCTTTTTTTATTTTTATTCATTTTGAGTTTATTACTGCATTAGAGTATTTTGATTTATATACCTGCGGGAGCGCCTGGTGAATTTTTGTTTCCACACGGTCTTAATCAGCAATGAATAGTTTTAATGTGCCAAGAAATCCAACGTTTCGGCAGTGCAATACTGCCTTTCTCAAGGTGTAGGCTACCAAATACAAGTGAACAACATATATTTATACATATACATACCCCCCTAGTACTCACCCCTCTCTGCTCAGCTTCACAGTCACGACGTTGACGTCCACGTGATGACATCAGCGCGCCTACGTGGCGCTCCGTGATGTCCAGGAAGTCCACACTAGTGACTCGGAAGCCCACTCCTCAGCAGATCGCCAGAGAGGTCAAAGCCCGGCCCCTTTTTTAGGCCAACCCTATGGAAGGGGAAAAGGAAGACCAGACGCAGGGGCCAAGGAAAAGGGAAAATCCCCCTACTCTCTACGGTCAACGGAGCAACAATGAGTATGGACACACTGGTCATTAATTTGTCTAATTATACTTTGAATCCATGCAAGATGTCTGTTCTTGCCAGAGGTCCATCATATGTACCTACCACACTTTTTAATGATTTTGATCTGGAGGTCGATTTGTTTAAATTTGAACGCTTATTGAACCTTAAATCATTTTTCTCCAACAGGTCTACAGAATCGGGGTATCTGACTCATCCACAAGGAACAGATAATTCGGCTATTGACCCACAAGGGACAGGTATTTCGGCAATTGACGAACAAGGGACAAATAATTCGGCCTCAAGTCAAGGTTCCAAAATATGTAAACTCAAGTCTACCTTTGTCCCGCCATTTAAAAATCAATCGGTTAGCACCTATATGCGACTTATTAAGGCGGACATTACTAGGTACAAAAAAAACAAACACAGGGCCACGTACAACATGTCGGTTCAGGAAAAGGAAGCACTCAAATCTCTGACTAACAATAATAATATTATTATTAAGCGTGCAGACAAAGGGGGAGCCCTAGTAGTACAAAATTACTCAGATTACAAGGCTGAAGCCATCAGACAGCTGAGTGACACTAATGGCTACATCAAATTGGATAGGGACCCCACTTTTAATTACGCGAGGGAGATTAAGGAGATTATCCAGATGGGAGTAAACAACCGTTGGATAACAGAATTCGCTAAACCAACCCCTTGCTAAATTCGTAGACACCATTTTACAACCGATTGCACAGACAGCAAATTCATATATCAGAGACATGTTCGACTTTCTTACCAAACACAAAAACATACCACATAATTGTCACAACTACATATTGGTTAGTCTAGATGTGTCTATCCTTTACACGATCATTACCATGATGCAGGAATTGATATAGTAAGGTCTGCTCTCACTACCCATTAGTAGGGATTGTATCCCTATGAGTATATCATGCTTATTCTACATTTCATTTTATATAAAAATTATTTCAGATTTGAGAACGACTTTTTCCTACAGATCAAAGGGACGGCAATGGGCAGTAACATGGCCCCTTCATACGCCAATATTTTTATGACACATTTTGAAGAGGAGTATATCTACAAGTCAGAGTTTTTTGTGCACATCTTGAGCTATTATAGGTATATTGTTGACCTGTTCTTTGTGTGGACTGGTACTGAGGATCAGCTATTATCGTTTTTTCAATATCTTAATAATCTTCGCTCTCCAGTACGCCTCACAAACACATGGAATACACAGCAACTTGCCTTTCTGGGTGTCTTCATTACACAAACCAACAGTGAGTTACATACTAATCTTTACAGAAAGAGTACTGACAGGAATGCTATCTTAAGAGCAGATAGTCATCATCCTCCTTCACTTATTGATGCATTACAATTTTCACAGAAAGTCCGTGTCTGTAAGATCACGAGCAGAGAGGATAAAATCAAACCAGCTATTGGAGATCTGCGTAACACATTCCTGGCTAGGGGGTATCCTCCTGCAGTGTTTGACCGGGCACTGGACAAAGAGGTGAGTGCTATCAAAAGTAAGAAGGAGGATAGACTTGTATTTATGACCACTTAAAGTCAAGCTGGTTTTATAAAATCTACCATTCTAAAGCATTGGCATATCTTACAGAATGATGATATACTTTCTGTAAGGTACTGTGTACCACCCATGGTTGCCTTTAAAAGAGGGAGAAACTTGGAAGACAGTCTGATACATGCAGACAATGAGGGTTACTACAAAACTCCTCATTTTCTGGTGGGTGGCAGGCCGGGGAACTTTAGGTGTTTGAGCTGCTAGGTCTGCAATAGCCTTATTACCGGCAATATATTCTGTCACCCGAACAGTGGTAAAGAAATTAAAATCAAAGACTGAATGACATGTAGATCAGATTTCGTAGTGTACATAATAAAGTGCCCATGTTGTCTTCTCTATGTGGGAAAAACTATAAGAATGCTTAAAACGAGATTCATAGAGCATAAAAGTGTCATTAGAAAAGGTACGGACCCCTCTGTGCTAGTGCAGCACTGTGTGGAACACAATCATAACGTGGCATATTTGCGCGTTATGGGAATCGAAATAGTAGCGCCCAGACAAGGTACTCCTGACAGGGAGACATTTCTGCTGAGACGAGAAGCATTGTGGATTCATGCTCTAAACACCAGTAATGGAGCGGGACATAATGAACAACAGAATTTGAGGTGTTTTCTTAACAGAAGATAATTCTGTCTTTTTACAGGCACCCATGATCTGGAACCTTCCATGGACTCCGCTTCAATCCGATGTGGGAGATCGTCCTTTATCCTGCCCCTACCCCTGCTGCCTTTCCCTTCCCCCCCTCCCCTTCCACCCCCACCCTTCCCTCCCCCCCTCTTCCTCACCCCTCCTCTACCCTAGATACATGTAATAATAGTATTATGATGTACTGCTCATTTTTTTATATGGATATATATTATACTTAGGGCTTTGTAGTCCATAAGGGTATAGTCACTTGCAGCTTACAGTCCATTGTTTTTATTACACAGGTATATGGTGTATTCAGACGTGTCACATATGCTTGATTTGTTTTATGTATGTTTTTTTACACTTACAGGGTGATGCATTAGGCTCTCAGTCCTCCCTGCTCAGACTGTGTTCCCATGGCGACAGATTACATCTCCAGTGCAGCACCCGTGAGTACTGCACTGGTGGAGACCTGCCCCTTCACCAACTCCACCCCCCCGACGGCTGACGTCATCGCGTGGCGTCGCGCTGACGTCATAGTGGTGGCGTCGACATCTTGGTATGTGGTGTGGTAGTGTTTTCCCAGGGCATCTCTGTGCTGTGCTACCAGGGACCAGCACCACAAAGTCTTACATCATCACGGAGTGCTACGTAGGCGCGCTGATGTCATCACGTGGGCGTCGACATCGTGACTGTGAAGCTGAGCAGGGAGGGGTGAGTACTAGGGGGGGTATGTATATGTACACTGGCGACACACTTTATTCGAGCTCGGCTAGTCCCACGAATTCGGGTATACCCGGGTGTATTGAGGTTTGTGACTGTTTTCTGCCCGAGTGCATTGAGGTATTTTCCAGGCAGGGATTGAAGCATTTTATTCCCGCTGGCTGCAATACTGCACAGTATATATATATATATACTGCATTACAATTCATGAATTTATGCCATCTGGTAGACACGCAAAGCATTGCAGCCTATTAAATCCTAATCATTATCATTTAACAGATCAGCCGCCCGTCAGCCAGGCATGAACCCAGGCTGGGAAGGCAAACGTAACGGGGCTTGTCAGAGGTGAGGAGCGGCGCATTCCAGGTATCTGCCAGGTACATACTGGGTATTTGCTCGAATAAAGTGTGTCGGTGCAGTATAAATATATGTTGTTCACTTGTATTTGGTAGCCTACACCTTAAGAAAGGCAGTATTGCACTGCCGAAGCATTGGATTTGTTGGCACATTAAACCTATTCATTGCTGATTAAGACTGTGTGCCTGCTTCTTCTTCTCTAAGTGATGAATAAAATAGCACTCACCCCATGGTGTGCACAGGCGTCAACCCAGCGGCATAGGCAGCTGGAGAGATGTGATAACACACTGGCTTTCGGAGAAGGTTAGTAATGAAGGCAAGTAATCAACTCAAAGAAGTGGCGTGTCTGCAGTCTCGGTGTGGCGTGCTTCTGTCCAAGGTAAGTAGAGTGAGAAGGTGAAGACTGATCACAGCGAAAAAATAGGGCTGGAGGCTCATATCCAAAACAAAAATAATTTATTAATAGCGCATAACAGCAAGGCAAAAAAGAGGTCCTCTGATGCGTTTCTTACCCAAAGGATGCTTTATAACACTTTGGGTGAGAAACGCGTCAGAGGACCTCTTTTTTTCCTTGTTGCTTTTATGCACTATTAATATATTATTTTTGTTTTGGCTATAAGCCTCCAGCCCTATTTTTTTGCTGTGATCAGTCTTCACCTTCTCACTGTGCATAAATATAGCACAGTATGTATAGACAATAAGCGGAGATTTGCAATGAAATGCCCGAACTAGGTTTGTGACATGGACCTCCCTGGACTTAATCCATGAGTTCTCCTCAGGGTCTTTTCCCTTTCACTGGACCAAGTACTGTAGTCTGCCATGGGATCTTCGAGAATACAGTATCTGGTGTACCTCAAACTCCTGCTGGCCATCCATCCAGCCTGCCAAACCTGATCTCCCACTTGAAATGGGAGAGGTGGTCGTCGACGTTTACCCGTCTGGATCTTTTGCTGGAGGGCAGCTTTGACCACATTGGCCTGGATCCGCTTCCAGAGTAGTTGGAGTTCTGGAATTTTGTCCCCCTCTGCAGGAACTCCAGAGAGAGGACTGGAAGGAGGAAGGGCAGCAGGATGGTTCCATAGGCACAGAAGAACAGCGATTGCAGTGTTGAATCATGCTTTATGGAATTGCAGGAAAACTCTGCCCACAGGAGCAGGTCAACCCTGTTGTCCTGTAGTTCAGAAGCAAAACAATGAAGGAATTGTTCTAACACTGATTCATCCTTTCCGTGAGTCCATTGAAATGGGGATGGCAGGAAGAAGAAAAATGCAGGCAGAAGGCCTTCCAAAATCTGGGGATGAATTGGAATCCGCGAACCGTCTATATCCGTCGGGACTCCATGGAAGCAGAATATCTCCTTAATAAAGACCTCTGATAGTTAAGAGGCTGAGGGTAACTTCCTGAGAAGAACAAAATAGTTCTGTCGTGCAAATCGATCAACTACTACCAGTATAATAGTCATACCCCTGAAGCTCCACAATACAATCCATGGATAGGGTTTTCTTTCCACATATTGTGAGACAACGATCAAGACTCACCAGAAGATCCCTAGTTCAATAGGACTGGACATTACTCTATGTCGTCAGACAGGCAAAAGATCAGGGCAGGCAGAAAGCAGCGAGATCAAAGTCACGATCCAGGGTCAGCAACTGTTACGCTTGTGCTCCCCACACAAGCGAGAGAAAGGAAGGGACCTGATAGCGAGGTGGGGAAGCCGCAGGAGACACGAATGGGAGTGAGTTGCCGCGCAGCTGGGAATCGGTGCACGTAGTCACGTGAGCGTGCCGCGCGCATGAGATTGCGCAACGCGTCCGGAGGTGCAGAGCCAAGCTCAGAGTTCTTTAGTGGAATACTTTGGTCAAGGTATTGTAAACCTGCTACCACGTCAAGGTAAACCCTAATCAGCAGGTCCTACACTACCCGACGATAAACTAACCTCAGTAGTAAATGAGTGACTGTCCCAGTCTTCCGGAATCCCAAGGAGATGAGCAAAGGTCCGAAGGAGGTCCAGGCAGTAACAGCATGCAATGCTAGTACTAGCAGGATCCAGGGCAGGCAGCAAATAACTAATAGCAATGAGAAAGTCAGAGAGAGGCTTACTTCCTGTCAGGAGGAAGAGGGCAGGAATTGCCAGAAAGCAAGATGGCGTCCGAAGCTTCAGAATACTTAAAGACACAGGATCTTGACTCGCAGCAAGAGGGCGGCAATCAGAAATTAAACAGGTAAGGAAGGAACACGCCACAGGGGGCGTGTTCTGCGCACCGTAACAGCAACAAAGTAATCCAAACAGGCAACAGGGAAAGGCGTGACAGCGTAGACCGACAGGAGCTTCAAAACTTAAAACTTTGCTCGGCAACTCCCACTGGGAACTTCAGCCTAATAACAGGCTCAAAAGCTGTAGAGAGATGCAGGACTGCAGGAAACAGCCAAAAATCAGGTAAAAATTAATGGTGCGCTTCATCTACCTTCACCATCCTGCTTGAGCTTGCAATAAATTGATCTCCATACTAGAGTTGCCCTGGATTTTTATTCATTCATTTTTGCCTGATTTTTGGCTGTTTCCTGCTGTGCTCTGCATCTCTCTACAGCTGTTGTATCTCCTCTTCTACAGACTGCACGCCCTGGATGTCCTGGAATGAAGCAACAAACTGACAGGTAACAGATTCAACTTTGCCTTGTCATTATATGAACTTTATTTTGTTACACTGGATTGGGAATATATCACTGTATTGTTATTTGGGGGTGGTCAAGTGTTCACCACTAGACAAAGACCCTTCCTTGTGTCATACTATACATATTGCATATTCATTAAATATCCAGGAACTTGAGAAACTTATATGAAATAAAGAGAACATTTTTCTTTCTTTCATAGAGCCTGTGACAGAGTCATAGACTCTGTATACTTCAGTAGGAGGTGGAAGTATGCCTGCTTTCCAGTACATGAGGAGTTAACCCAACCAATTAAGCAGTCCACAGGTTATCCTAGTTGAGTAAGCTCACCTGCTTTTAAAAAGTGGAAGAGGAAATGCCTTTGGTGCAGCAGTCTCTCTCAGGCACTGAGAGGACAGACAAGAGCTGACAGACAGACACAGGCTGCTCATATTGATCATGTCCCGAGGGGAAATAAAACTCCCAGGTAAGGAGCCAACCGGTGTTATTGAACATTGTTGGTCTAGTCTAGGTTAGCTTGCCAGCCAGGTAGATAGACTGAACTTTTGTTTAGTTAGTTCCCCTGACGGGATAGGCTTTTGATTTGACGTTTTGTACTACTTAAAGGGACAGTGTACCCATTGTTTTGTTACATCGTTGGACAATTAAAAATACCACCATATTATTTTATCGGAAGAATTATTGCCTCCTCACTAACCACGGTCATCCTGCCACAAGCCACATATGATTTTTGTGAGCACCATCTCCTACACCATAACCATAATATAGCAGGATGCCAGTAACCAAAATTACTGAACAGAGGAGAAAGGGAAGGAAACCTGAAAAACCCGAACTGCAGAAAACTCAACACGGATCTGGCAGAATCCTTACAGAAGGCTCCTGGGGAAGATGAAATTCCAACTGAAATCTTGAGAGAGGCTGAGGAAGAAGTAGAAGACATCCGTGCAAAACTCTTTACATGCTTTAACAGGAAATGTTGAGAGAAAATGAGTAATGCCATAGTTATCCTCATCTCAATGAAAGAAGAAAAAAACCCATCAAGAACTACAGACCAATCAGTTTATTTCCAATCACAAGAGTTTTATGAAGTTACTCCTTAATTGGCTACAAGAGATCCTCAACTTTGACCACCTTAGGGAACATAAAGAACATATACAGACCAGTGCCCAAAAAGAGTCCAAAGTCCCTAATAGAGTCCAAATAGATGGAAGAGAAGAAAATCCAAATGGTCCAATCACTGGAAGATCTCCAATCCGGGGGTCCGTGACATAGGGACAGAAACAAAAAGAAATAATAGTGTAATACTTAATGTTAAAATGGGACAAAGAACATGAAACACTTAACAAGAGACATACATAAAACAAGCAAGCTGAAAGTAAAATAACTATTTAATAAAATAAACAGAGCCTGCTGCAGCGGGTCATCAAGGGGTTAAAACCCAAAACCCTACTTACAGCAGGACTGGAACAAACAAGCATGTGCAACCAAGTGGGGCAGACGCCGGCAGCAGTGAGGGTCCTCACGGGCTCCCCGATGTGTAGTTTCTTTCCCTCTAGCTTCGGAACACTCTACAAGATGGACGCCGAGCAGGGGAACCCCACACTCTCCTGTCTGCAAGCACAGCAGCAACTCTCGCGATATTTCGATGATGCTGCTTCCTGCTTCACTTGATTGACACTTCTCAAAACCAGTGCTTCTCCAAGGCACCGTGACCTCTGAGCCTACACGTTTCGTGACTGACGTCACTTCCTCAGGGGTTGATTCAGTGAAGGTGAAGTCCCATTATGTACACCTCACTTATCACTGATTGGATAGAAATATCTAATGCCAATTAAGTTTAAAACTTCAGCTCTAAACAGTACAACACAGACACAGACTGAAACAACCAAATGCACAAACACAGACCTACAAACATGATAAAAATGAAGATGATTCCACATCTAAGACTGCCTAGATAGCAGTAACAAAATATTAATACAATAATAATGATCAGTAATCCTAATATGATAATCTATATTTTATATATGTATGAATAAAAAACTAATTATTTTAAAGAAAACTAACTCATAATTATAATCATTCCAACAATTATATATAAAAAGGATAATAATAATCATAAAAAAAGGAAAAAAGAACAATGGAATAAAATATAATTAAAAAGTGCAACACTATACACTATTTTAAGAGAACCTATATTATTTAATAAGAAAGACCCCTAGATCAAAGTCTAGATTTAATCCATTTGAGGAGAGGTTTCTTATTAAATAATCTTAAAATAGTGTATAGTGTTGCACTTTTTATTTACATTTAATTCCCTTGTTCATTTTTCCTTTTTTATGATTATTATTATCATTTTTATATATAATTGTTGGAATGATTATAATTATGAGTTAGTTTTCTTTAAAATAATTAGTTTTTTATTTATACATTTATAAAATATAGATTATCATATTAGGATTACTGATCATTATTATTGTATTAATATTTTGTTACTGCTATCTATGCAGTCCTAGATGTGGAATCATCTTCATTTTTATCATGTTTGTAGGTCTGTGTTTGTTCATTTGGTTGTTTCCGTCTGTGTCTGTGTTGTACTGTTTAGAGCTGAAGTTTTAAACTTAATTGGCATTAGATATTTCTATCTAATCAGTGATAAGTGAGGTGAACATAATGGGACTTCATCTTCACTGAATCAACCCCTGAGGAAGTGACGTCAGTCACGAAACGTGTAGGGTCAGAGGTCACGGTGCCTTGGAGAAGCACTAGTTGTGAGAAGTGTCAATCAAGTGAAGCAGGAAGCCGCATCATCGAAATATCGCGAGAGTTGCTGCTGTGCTTGCAGACAGGACAGTGTGGAGTTCCCCTGCTCGGCGTCCATCTTGGAGAGTGTTCCGAAGTTAGGGGGAAAGAAACTACACATCGGGGAGCCCGTGAGGACTCTCACTGCTGCCGGCGTCTGCCCCACTTTGTTGCACATGCTTGTTTGTTCCAGTCCTGCTGTAAGTAGGGTTTTGGGTTTTAACCCCTTGATGACCCGCTGCAGCAGGCTCCGTTTATTTTATTAAATAGTTATTTTATTTTCACCTTGCTTGTATTATGTATGTCTCTTGTTAAGTGTTTCATGTTGTTTGTCCCATTTTAACATTACGTATTACACTATTATTTCTTTTTGTTTCTGTCCCTATGTCACGGACCACCGGATTGGAGATCTTCCAGTGATTGGGCCATTTGGATTTTCTTCTCTTCCATCTATTTGGACTCTATTAGGGACTTTGGACCCTTTTTGGGCGCTGGTCTGTATATGTTCTTTGTGTTTTTTCTGGTGTTGTTCTGCTAGTATTCCTGGCTGCTCTATACATAATATGTTATTATTGTTATTTGTAGATACTAGGATACAGCGTTCCCAGTGTACCGTGCTCAGCTGCAGGAAATCTTTAAATGTCCATTTAGAATAATGCCTCTAATTGAGGAAAGCAGGGAAACACCACTCTCTGCAAACATATGTGTAAAGGTGTCTCTGATTGTATCTCCTAAGATGTGGGGGAACTGTGTTATATTGGTGAGTGTCAGTAAAAAATCTCTGACCTCCCAGTAACACAATATGTAGTATCCCCCTGGAGAAAGGACAACAATGAATGAATACCAAGACCGTAATAAACGGATGGGTGTACTCACAGTAGAGAGAAGTCCTGTGTAGTGAGTCCCACGGCGTGCATCACGTTGGCAAAGGCAGCAACAAGATATCCTCACGGAAAGAACGGAGCACAGCAGAGGATATCTTGTTGTTATTATTGTTAGTATTTTATTTAAAAGTTTATAGAGGCTAAGCACTTTCTTTTGTGTCACTTTAGGGAACATGCAGGATTTCACAGTGGATATAACACAATGGACTACATTGTACAATACGTGATTTTCTGAAGTAATTAATATTAATTAGCCCTCCATTTAGGATTCGTAGAGTACAAAAAAGTATTTGATTCTGTCTACACCCCAGCAGTCCTAGATACATTATGAAGACAAAATGTTGAAGAAGCGTACATTGATATTATAAAGAACTATTTACAAGAATGACACGTCAACAGTTAGATTACATGAAGATACAAGCAAGATAAGGATCTGCAACAAAGTGCGGCAGGGAGACAGCATGTCGCCAACACTTTTCAGTGCTCAAGACATTACACTGGGAATAAAAAGGAATACAAATCAACAGTGAATATATAAGTTACCTACGATTTTCAGATGACATTGTTATTTTTGCCACACGTTCAGAATACCTCCAGCAACAAAATGGAAATGTGGTCCTCCATATGAATCTCAGTAGACAAAAGTGATGTTCAACAAATGCGTGAAGTCTGCAAAGATTGAAATAAATGGAATGGAACTAGAAGAAGTGGGAAACTGTCTACCTTGGCTGGCAAATAATAATGGATGGGAACCTTTTGAATTAAATCAATAGGAGAATGAAGATTGGAGGGAGCGCA
The DNA here is from genome assembly GCF_040206685.1 of Ascaphus truei. Taxonomy (NCBI): domain Eukaryota; kingdom Metazoa; phylum Chordata; class Amphibia; order Anura; family Ascaphidae; genus Ascaphus; species Ascaphus truei. Next base: position 91,225,694 of record NC_134490.1, read on the forward strand.
TTTGGAAGAGATAAAACAATATTTAAAGGGAACCTCTAACTGATCCTGAAGAAGGAAGATTTAAAACTGTGTATTCTTCCCATGCTCATGTAAGGATAGAAAACTTGGACCCTAACTGCAAAGATAATGCAGAACTTCAGAATATGCAAAGCATTATGGAGAGATGTATGCTGGGTATTATGACACAGGAAAAAGAATGAATGGATTCAAAACTAAACTCTTTGACATAATCAAAAGGGTGAAGAAATTAAAATGACAGTGGGCAAATTATTGCACAAGGTAATGAATCAACAATAAAAGGTGGTATACTTATCTTAAAGAGAGTTGAGGACTTCTACATGAAATTGTGTGAGAACACAGATAATAACAAAGAAAAAAATGCAAGAAGAAATCTCCAATAATATATTATGTGTCCTTCCAGAAGAAGTGACAGAATCAATAAAATCCATGAAGAATGGGAAGACCCAGAGGGAAGATGGACTTACAACAGAAATTATAAAGAAGCTGGGGAAGAAGTAGAGGCAATCATTGAAGAACAGCCTAGAGATCAAGCAGGATTTCACAGTGGATACAACACAATGGACTAAATCCAAGTTTTACAAGAAGTGATTTCCCGAAGTAATGACTATTATCTACCACTCACAGAATTTGTTGATTATGAAAAACAATTTGTTTCTGTCTACACTTCAGTGCTCTTAAATGCATTAAGAAGGCAAAGTGTTGAAGATAATATAAGGAACATTTATGAGAATGCCATATCAACCTTTAGATTAAATTAAGATACAATCAAGATAAGGATCAGCAAGGGAGTGCGACCGGGAGACATTATGTCAACAAATCTTTTCAAACGAACACTTTAATTGTTTAAGAGATTGGGTTAGGAGGAAAAAAGGAGTCAAAATCAATGGTGAGTACTTGAGTCACCTACGATTTGCAGATGGCATTTTTATATTTGGCACAAATCCAGAAGATCTACAGCAACAAATCAGAGAACTCACTGAAACAAGTAAGAAAATTAGCCTCTACAGGGATTTCATCAGGACCAAAGTTATGTTCAATAAGTGTGTCAACTCTGCAAGGAAAAAAAATGGAATAGACCAGAGGAAGTTAAAGACTACTGTTAACCACACCCATCTCTCTCAAAAAGTCCCCCACCTCTCTCTCTCCAACACCCGCTCCTCTCTCTCCAACACCCCCATCTCCTCTTTCTCTCCAACACCCCCACCTCTCTCTCTACAACATCCCCATATTTGTCAGTCAAATGTGATGTCACAGGCCTTATAAATGCCTGTAACGTCTCAATTGTCCCCAAAAAGACAGTGGATCAACATCTCCTTTTGCACCTGCTGGAAAAGAATGAAGATAAGGATGAAGATACAGTAAGAAGAAAATTAAAACGATCTATTTATTAGGGCCTTCTCTGCAAGCAATTGAAATCGTGGACTTCTGCGTATCATGCTGATGAGAATCATTGTGTTGTGGGGCAACAGTTGGTGCCACAGTTGGATGAGGAGGATGAATCTTCATCCCTGCAAAGGTAAGAAACACATTGATTGTATTTTTTTTAGGATATCCAGTGATCGGCAATGTGTTTATCTATGCCCCTTTGAGCTTTATCAAAGAGTGGAAAAAGCTCCTAAGGGAGAGAAACGCGCCAGAGGATCCTTGTTTTTTTTGTTAGTTGTTTGGCTGATATGCCCATAAATTAAATAATCTACTTTTTACCTGCTTTCAGCCCTCTAAATTTTTCTCACTATGCTCTATCTTTACCCCACATCATTCAACCCAGGGGGGGATGGATAAACCTCACAGGTTGGTAGCGACAGTGGTTAACCCCTTAATTACCATAGCAGTTACAACCACTATGCTCCTAAAGGAGGTAAACCATGCCGCAACCCTCCCTGGGGTAACTACAGAACACCCTTCCCCCACTCCATTAAAACACCAGTAAACCCTTAATTACTTTAGTGGTAGTAACCACTAAGGTAATTAAGTTTTTTTTTTAATGGTTGGGCCTTATATATTGATAAAGAGAAGGAGGAGGAGGGACTTCTACTGGCAGGGGTAAGTAAAACATGTATTAGTTTAATTTGTACTCTATTATACTGTATTTGAATGGACAAAAGAGCTATATTTGGCTAATAGGGAATTTGGCCCATTCCACCCCCGGAAATCAGTTTAATTGTTGTGGGGTCTCTGTAATCGTGGGGCTCGTTGCATTGGCAGTTGGGGCAGTTTTTTTTTTTTTCAACCAAAAAAGTTTTTATTGAGTGTACTGTATGGTACAATCATCACATATTCTGCCAACCCATTGTCGTATATAACAGTACACATGACAACTCATTTTGTAATTGGACTCACAAAAGACATACCGGGGTTACGCACAGACCAACAAGACTTACAACCAGACTACACAAGGGAAGAGGTAGGGAGGGGGGGGGGAAGGGTGAGGCTGCCACAGAAAGGCTTCGGCTCAGCTGGGCTCGTCCTGGAAACTACGGCTCCAGAAAGGCTCCGGATCATTTGGGCTTTGAAGACTTCCGGTCCGTCAGATCTCAGGATAGCTGCAATCTTAATGTTTGTGTACGTCCACGCGTATGTATCCTAGCCCCTGCTCACTCCCTTCACTGCCGACTTTAGTTGTCCCTCTTTGCTGACAGTATTCTATGTCTCCCCGTCCACCACACTCATCCAAGGAGAAAACGTCTAGAGCTATTAGAGCAGTATGTTGGAGGCATTGATCCCCGGGATATCGTTCAGGGCTAACCATGGAGCCCAGACTTTTAGAAAGTTTGTGCCGGTGTCGTTAACCAGACTCGTTAACTGTTCCATCCGGCAGACATGCCAAATTCTATTTCTGATTTTTGGGATATTTGGTAGTTCGGGCTGCTTCCACAATGCTGCGATTTCGCACCTCAGGGCAGTTGCAAAACGTGCAATTAATTTGTGCTCCGACCTGTTTAACCCCGGGGTGCGTCTGGCCAGAAGAAACAACCAGGGGTCCAAAGGGATCGCGCAATCGAGAATACTTTGGATCCAATTTCTGATATCTTCCCAGATTGGAAGTATCTTGGTGCAACCCCACAGCATGTGCAGCAAGTCTGCCTGCTCCCCACATTGTTTAGGGCACAATGGAGGGTAGCCCTTGACAAACTTTGATAATCGTAATGGGGTCAAATACCACCTCATCAGGACCTTATACGCGTTCTCCTTCAATGTCGTGCAGATTGAGCTCTTAGCTGCCGCCAAGACAATATAGTCCCAATCCTCGTCCTCTAATGTGTCCCCTAGATCTCTTTCCCATCTATTCTTATATTTTAATGTCACGTCGGCGTCCGGAGTCGGACAGACTACCGCCTTGTACATCGTAGAGATAAGTCCCTTGGTTCCTGTTCCAGTTGAACAGAGCTGTTCAAAATTAGTGCGTTGAGCTCGAATGGGAAATTTATCAGAGAAAGCTCTAAGCTGGAGGTATCTAAAGAATTCTGAATTTGGAACTGATTTTTCAGACTTAATTTGCTCAAACGATTTGCTAGATATTCTACCCTCCAGGTGTAAAAGGCGAGTGTAGCCCTTCTGTGTCCATATAATAAAATCTTTCTTCTGCAGGCACGGAGCAAAATCAAGGTTTCCCAAAATTGGGGTCATCAAGGAGTGTTGTCTCATTAAGACGTGTTTATATTTGCTTTTGTCCCATACTGCCAGAGAGCTGACAATCGCGGGGAGCGGGTGTTTGAAGTCCTTGCGGACCTTATTTGGAAGCCAGATCAGGTCCTGAAATGCCACCGGGGCACAACAGGCCGCCTCCAGTTCCACCCACCGCCTCCGACTAGGGTGGGTGTGCCACTGGATAATTTGGGTCAATTGGGCCGCTCTGTAGTATGATAACAGGCAAGGTACCGCTAATCCTCCTCTTGTTGTGGGCCGAATTAGTGTGCTAGTTTTGACGCGGGGGGTTTTATTACCCCAGACAAACTTCACCATTGCGGACTGTAACCGAAGGATCTCATCCCTGATTATAAGGACCGGAAGAGTCTGAAATAGGTACAGAATTCTGGGGAGGAGGTTCATTTTTAGAGATTGAATCCTGCCAATCCAGGATATGTTGTACCCTGCCCATTTCCGGAGATCTTCCTTCAGTGTCCTTATTAATCTGGGGTAATTCGCCTTATAAAGAGTGCCTGATTGTTTCGTGATATTTATCCCTAAATATTTTATGGAGGAGGTTTGCCATTTGAATTCAAAGTTCACCGTGATCAGTTTCTCGGTGGCCTTAGGTAAGTTGATATTTAGGGCTTCTGATTTTGCCTGGTTAATTTTGAACCCAGATATCGCATTAAATTCCCCTAGCACTTGAAAGACGTTCGGCAGAGAGGTGAGGGGCTGTGATAGCGTGAGTATCACGTCATCAGCGTACAGGGCCACCTTATGTGGCTGGTCACTAATTTGGATTCCTGCTATATTCGGGCTGAGGCGGATGTGCGCCGCTAGGGGTTCAATGCATAGCGCAAAGAGAAGGGGTGACAGAGGACAGCCTTGCCTGGTGCCGCTCTTAATCTGAAATTCTTCCGAGGGGAAGCCCTGGTGTCTGACCTTCGCCGTCGGTCCCCGATACAGAGCGAGAATTGCCTCTATCATTCTCCCACCCAAGCCGAACGCTCCCAGCGTCTCTCTTAAGTAGGGCCAATCAATTCTCTCGAACGCTTTTTCCGCATCTAAACTAAGCACCATAGACGGGATATGTTTTTTTGCGCCAGATCAATCAAATCTATAATCCGTCTGGTGTTATCAGTGCTTGTCAACCACATATGAACCCCACTTGATCAGGATGGACCAACTTGGACAACACCTGGTTAAGGCGGTTAGCTAAAAGTTTGGAAAAGATTTTTGTATCTGAGTTTATTAAAGAGATGGGCCTATAGCTTTTACAGTCCGCTGGGTCCTTTCCTTGTTTGTGGATTACTGAGATAGACGCCTGGAGCATCGAGCCCGGGATGGGGGCACCATCCAAGAAGGAATTACACAATTTTAGTAGATGAGGAGCTAATATTTTGCGAAATTTCTTATAATAGAGATTGGAGAAGCCATCCGGGCCTGGGGCCTGGCTGCCTTTAATGATTTCATTACTTCTAGGAGTTCCTCGATAGTAAAGTCTGCCTGTAGTGCGTCCCTCTCCTCTCTGGTCACTTTAGGCAATTGAGCCTCTGTTAAGAACGTCTGCAGTCGTGCTTTTGTGGTTGGCGTGTGTGCCACCTTCGCCCCATCGTACAGGGTTTCGTAATATGTTTTAAATTCAATAACTATTTTTTTGGGGTCAGAGGTCAGATCCCCCTGTTCTGTTCGAATTGTCTGAATTTGGGAGACTTGGTTTTTGTCTCTTAGTTTGTTGGCAAGTAGGGTATCTGGCCTGTTTGCTTTCTCAAAATATTTCCGCTTAGACCATGTCAGCTCCTTTTCAGCACGGGAGGTTAGCAAGATATTAAGTTTGGTTTTAGTGTCTAGCACCTCCTTAAGGGTCATTGCATCTTTGTTATTTTTATGTCGAGTTGAGAGGACTGCCAATTCTGCTTGTACCTGATTGATTTTTTTGTCCTTCTCCCTCTTTCGCCTGCTTGCAATCCTTATGAGCTCTCCTCTCAGAGTCGCCTTATGGGCTTCCCATAGGGTAGCCTGTGAAGTCACGCTTCCCGTATTCTCCTGAAAGTATTCCCTGATTCTATCCCCAATATTTTGTGCAATTTCGGGGATTTTTAGTAAAACTTCATTGAGTTTCCAGTTCGCTCCTGGTCTGTCCAGAATAAAATCGGAGCACCGCAGCTCTATCGGCGCATGATCTGACCACGAAATATCGTGGATGCCCGTGTGGGAGATCTGTGAAACCATTCTACTGGATACAAATAGGTAGTCTATTCTACTATATCTGTCATGTGGGTGGGAGTAGAATGTAAAACCTTTATCCTGGCGGTGCTGTTCCCGCCATATATCTAAAAGGTTATTGGTTCTCAGCCCTCTATTCCAGGTTTGTCTGATCTTTGAGTTAGTTTTGCCGCTCGGGGTGCATCTATCCAGTACTGGATCTAGCGTCTGATTAAAATCGCCCCCTAGTATTACGCATCCCTGCGCTATCCTCTGGAGGATGGAGAAGAACCTTTCTAGGAAAGCTTCTGTGCCTTCACTTGGCGCATAAATGTTTGCCAAAGTGATCAGCTGACCTCTTATTTCGCCGCTTATAATCAGAAATCGGCCGTTGTAGTCTTTTTTAATGGTCTTAATCGCAAAGGTTAACCATTTATGCAGTAGAATGGCTATTCCTCTCTATTTTTTTGTTGGCTGAAGCTGAGAACCAATTCTTAAACCTATAATCAATATATTTTGGTGAACTAGATTTAGAAAAATGTGTTTCCTGTAATAGAATTATGTCAGGGTCCGTTTTTTTGTAGTCCGCCATAGCTAGTCTGCGTTTCCCTGGAATGTTAAAGCCTTTCACGTTGTGTGATTTAATAGTAATCCCTTTACTCATGATTGTATTTCCAAACCTTTTCTCTTTTGTAATCAACCGTCGGAGCCCGTGATGTCAGTCTCTGGTGGCTGGCGTCTCTGGATTTGATTCCTACTTTCATCGAGCTGGAACTGCGGCATGGGAATACAAAGGGGGACACACTGGGGGGACACAAAAATACACAACTTAGCATTCATTCTAACGTTTAATAACTGTCCGGGGACTGGGCGGGACCTAGCTCCCCCAATCTCCTTCTTTGCCCTCCCCAGGCGTGCAGCCTGGATGGATTTCGGGATGGCCCTCCATCCCCCTCTCCCGCCCTGCTTGGCTGGCCTAGTAGGGACTTCCATGGGCCACTCGTGGGTCTTCTCCTCCACGCCCATGTAGAGACTCATGCACAAAGCCTTCGCGAGGGGCCGCACCCCTCCCCCTCCCTTGTCTGTGCTGTTTAATGTTGTAACGACAACCTTTTATTAATTAGGCTCTATCGTTTAACTTCAACTGTTAACTTCAAATGTAAAGTGTGAAATACAGAGTGTAACTGCTTTCCCCTGTTCTCCTGCAGCTTGTGTACCTTCCTGCATGCCTCTGCTATGGTATGTGCCTCTGCATGCTGCTGCCCTGAAGTTAGGTATTGTCTTGCCCCTTGACCAGCCCTCCCTGTTTATCTAACTGTGACCTCTTAATCTAGCTGAGTGGTGTGAATGGTGTTGCTCTGTTTGCTTTCCACTGAAATGGTGTGCTCTCTGCTATGTTCCACTCTCTGCTATCCCCTTCTGTCTTCTATCTGGCCAGATGATTTTCCTCCCCCTCGTTGCCTCTACTGTTCGCTCGCTTCCGCTCTTCATTGGGCCACGGACGGGGCTCCGGCTCGCCGTTCCCTCTATTTTGCGCTGCTGGGTTGTGGTTGGGTAGGCGGCTGATATTGTGCTATTGTGTGCTGCATCCCGCGGGCTTGACGTGTCCTCCGGCGCTGGTTGACGATGACTTCCGGGTTCGCCCGGTTGTCTGCCCCCTCCAAGATGGCGTCCGCTCTACTTCCGGTGACGTCCTTCTGGCGGGCGCCATTTTCCCTCAACGAGCCCGTGTAGAAGGACGTCCCCTCACCTGCTCCTGCGCCGGGAAGCGCTCCACTTCCGCAATGAAGCCATGCGGTGAGGCGATTTCTGCGGCGCCATGTTGGGTGTCTTGCGTTCCACTGCGACCGGCCATTTTCATCATTAGGTAGGGGTTTAGGTTTTTATTATTTTTTTTCTTTGGGGGGTTTACAGGTCGCTGTTACTACATCTGATGTCCCAGATCACTCTTGAGACAGGGCTTGTTTCAGGGCAAGCAGTCCAGCACGCCTGGTGACACCAGTAGCGGGTTATTGAACCTGGAAGGGTTCTCAAAGTGGCAAGCTCTCTGTTTATTGAACTGTTGGGTAAACCGCTACCCTAACTTTCAGTCCGTTTGTGGAGTTAGGCATTTGCCTCAGATCACTGCGGGGACTGCTGGGTCTCGGGGTGATTTGGACGGACCTGCGGTGCTCCACTCTGCCTCCTCTCGTTCTTCCCTCCTGGGGCTTTTTGGTGGGCCCTCTCTCAGACCCAGTTTATTGAGGAAGTCCTCGCTCTCTCCCGGCTCTTTCATTGATATGGCCCTCCCGTTCTTAATGACCAAAAGGCCGAATGGGGAAGGTCCAACGATAACGAACTGCCCGTACCCTCAGCAGTCTAGTGACGGGTTGTAGTGCCCTTCTCCTCATTAACGTGATCGGGGACAGATCTTGAAACAACTGCATCGTGGTTCCCTCGAACCGGCAGGCACCCTCCGCTCTGGTGCACTTAAAGATGCGTCCCTGGTTTTGAAGTAGTGCAGCCTGGCTATAACATCACATCACGCGGCTGCTCCATTGCTGCAGGACGGCTTCTAAGGGCTCTGTGGCAGCGATCCATGGCCCGCTCTGCTGCAGGTATCTCAGGCAGGAGTGTCTCCAGCCACCTGGTGATGAATTCCTCTACATCTGTGATTGCCTCTGGGACGCCGCAAACTCTAATATTGTTGCGGCGATACCGGTTTTCGGCATCCTCCTGCCTGTCCAGTATCTCCGCTATCTGGGCTTGCATGTGTGTTGTTTTTTTGTCCGCTTTTTTAATCTGTTTAGTTGCGGTCGCCATTTTGTCCTCGAGGGTCCCCGTCCTCTCACCCAAGCCCTGCACTTCGTTTTTTAAGTCCTGGAGCCCTACATAAATCATGTTTTTCATGTCCTGGTAGAGACGGTCAAAATCGCAGATTCGGACAGGCATCTGTGTGGGCTCAACTGGGGGGGTTCTCTTCCCTCTCCGATTCGGACCCTGCGGCTGATTCCGGTGCCATCGCTGTACCGGCGCTCCGTGGGGTAGAACGGCCCAGATATCTCCTTAAATCTCCTTCTTTTTTCTTCTTGGAGGTAAGCGGGGCCATCACGGGAGTATCTACCGTGCTGACACTGTGTTTACCGGGTTTTTTGGTTGTCGGTTATTATCTCTTTAACGTTGTTATTGGAGGTGGGGGACGGAGCTCAGATTCGCGCATGCGCCTCAGTTGGGGCAGTTTTGAGGTTGGCAGTAGTAGGTAAACAGGTTTGAACGACAAAGCAAATATTTAGATGTTAACCAGAGTTTACAATAATATTTAATAAGCTGTATTAAGGATAACACTGGAAAAGGTTGTTGGGGATAGGAGGGGTGGGTAAAGGGGGTAGTTGCATTGTGGTGGGTGGTTAGGCTTCTCGGATGGGTAGTGAGAGGGTTTAACCCTTTAATTACTTTGGCAGTAGTAACCTCTAAGGTAATCAAGGGGTTAAGTCCACCCGCAACCCTCCTGGTAGGCCTAACTCCCACCCTCGGGCAGTGTAAAGCTGTACTGCCCGCAGACCAGACCAGTCCCCAGTACTGAGGTGGGTAAGGGTATAACACGCACCCACAGAAGTGATGGCGTGCCCGGAGTGTGGTAGGGTGCGTTGCCGGGTCTGTTGGGAGAGAGGGTTAGCCAGATACTTGCCGAGTCCGGGATGCCAGAGGTCCGAGTAGTGAAGTCCAGAAGCCGTGGGTCAAGGGTAGGAGAAAGCAGCGTAGTCGTAGTCCAAAACCAGGTCCGGGGGTAGAGAGGTTTTGATTGTACTGTATTGTTTTGGCAACAGAGGATATGTACGGTGATGAGGATATGGACGGCCATCATCGTGGCAGCCTGGAAGGGGTGAGTGCAAGTTTATTTATTTTTTTTCTGCTTGTTAATGTTTTATTCTTAATGGGTAAACGCACTATTATCCATATCTGGATAATAGTAATTTTGACCATTATTGTACTATATGTCTTAGGGGGGAGGGGATGTATTTATTTGAAAGTATTGGCTGTTGTGTTTTTTTGGGCACAGGATTTGTACTGCGGGCCAGCAAGGACCCCGGCCTCCCGTAGGGATCACCCGTGGGCCCCAGATTCCCGCAGGAATCACCCATGGACCCCGGGCTCCTGCGGGGATCACCCAGGGACACACGCCGGCCTGTTATATTAATTGTGTGGTGAAAAAAACATAAACAATGATTTTCTTCATGGCTCCATTTCTTTTGCGCCAGTCTTTACCTGGTGCAAAAATCTGGTGTGCTTTTAAAGTACGATTCACTTAACACTGCTTAGTGAATGGCACTGACTGGCAAAAAAAATGGCGCGTTTTCCGTTTTTTGCCTGATCGGACTTATTTTTTTTTTCCCTGGCTAAAAAAATGCCTTTTATGGCCGATAAAGCACTCTTACCAGTGAATGCGCAGCAGGCAGTATCAGTCTTAAAAGGCACTTATCGTACTTCAAAGCAGTTATCACTGCTTAGTGAATCGCCCCCTTAGTCTTCATTAATATAACTTCAACCACTACTTCAAGGTGCCAACAAACTCTAGACGTCATAGTCTTTGTACATGCATACAGTAAAATTTTCAAAAGGCACATTGCACACTTGTGGGAGTTGCTGTTGCAGCCCTCTTGGTTATATAGTATATTTATTCAGACAAAGTGGTCATGGCAACATATATCATGACCACTTTGCTTCTTTATACTTTATTCTCTACCCAAAGTGTTATTTTAAAAGACTTGACCTAAATCACAGAGCTGTCAATGGGTTTCAAGCTTAGCAGAACAAAATACCATATTATAAAAATAAGTATGGTATAAAGAAAGCGTTATAAGATTTTTTTTTTGTCTGTAAATATATATTTGGATGCACACAAGCAGCAAATAAGCAGAGAGATATGGCTGAAGATATCACTTAATTGCAGGGCACATTGCTATTGCACAGATGGTGTATAATAAAACAAAGTAATTGTTATGGTAGTAGAGAAATAAAAATATGAACATTTTCTTCTAACTCGTTAAGGCTTCAAAATGTATTAATGTTACATTTCTAGTTTACATTGGAGTTAACATAAGCTTTTGGATTTCACATTTTATTTGGAAATTACCTCCCAGAGATAAATATGTTTTTATGAGATCTTTCTTTGAAATAATCCATGTAATTCAATCTCCTGCAGAGATATAACAATAGGATTGTACTGTGTGATAGCCCTTTTTCACGATATCATTATCTTTGACTTGAAGCGGTTATGCATTGTGTAAAGAAGACAAGCGGATTAGAAAACACAATAATAAATATGCCAGCTGGTAGCAAAAGGAAAAAGAACAGCAAAAGGTTCCAATACAATCGCTGTCATGGTGGGTTTCCAAAAGTCACTCTGAACAAATACAGTACGACCTAATCGAACGGCTGGAGAGGTTACAGTGAAATAGTCTCCCACCTGTTTCTAATAATAAAGGCTACAGGGAGTATTTAGCAAAGGCTGATTGCTGCAAAACAGGTAAAAAAAACTTTTCGATTGGATTATTTTTTCTTTGCTTAGTTTTGATGGTTTGACTGGTGTTTTTTCACCAGTATTAAAGAGGAAGATAAATTAAAGTAATATATGAAAAAACCACCGAGATATACAGTATGGTTATATCTGTGTACACATCAAATGGAAGACCGCTCACCTAATTATTTATAAATTCATAATGCTGTGTAAATCCGGTGCATATTAGGATAACATATACTAGATATGTAGCAGAAGAGGGGTTAGGACAGACATATTCCCCAAGTTTCCTACTTCCTGCACACGGTGTATTAACACCTACATGGTGGGACACAATAGTCCTAATAATAACTTGTCAGGTGACCAAAGGCATCAATCACAATTAGCAACTGGTCCCATCACTCTGGAAGGACAGGTGCTACTAAAAGCCACCTAATGGCTGCAAAATAATAAATCATTAATGAAATTAATGAAAAAGTGACGCAAAGTGTACATGTATATATACATTGTGAAAGTAAAATACCAATATTAAAACATAGTGGTGATGCAGTGCTAGTAAGTCATTAAACACATAATTGCATAGTATAATGAATAGTAAGAATATTGATACCCTCCCTCACCCCTCTGTGTGGCTGGTGTCTAAATGCATGGTCTATATAATGGTTGCTACCTTAAATGGGTCAAGATCATGTACAGTATCACAATTGCTGCTATACTCTAAAGCACTAATGCAGTAAATATAGCCCAGTACAACCCTGAGGAATGTTCCGTTTGCAGGAACCGAAACGTTGTTTTTTTGAGTGTTCAATACATCATTTTGAAGTATATCCCATGTGTGCTGTCTCTCCTTACTGGACTACAACCTGGTATATATATATATATATATATATATATATATATATATATATATATATATATATGCAAATATAACTGTATGCTCATCTGCATACAGTTTTTTTGAGTGTTCAATACATCATTTTGAAGTATATCCCATGTGTGCTGTCTCTCCTTACTGGACTAGAACCTGGTATATATATATATATATATATATATATATATATATATATATATATATATATATATATATATATGCAAATATAACTATATGCTCATCTGCATGTCTTAGGCAGGTCTGCAACCCCGCCTTTTTATATATATATATATATATATATATATATATATATATATATATATATATATATATACGATCTGCTGTACCGCGGATCCGCTTATAACGCGGTTTGAGCATGGACCCCGAATTAAAAAAAAAATCAATTTTTTTTTACTGCACACACAGCATACACACACTGCACACTGCATACACATTGCACACTCCCACTGCACACTCACAGCACACTCACAGCACACTGCATACACTCACTGCACACACTCAGAGCACTCACAGCACGGACAGCACCAGCACACAGCACACTCTCACAGCACACTGCATACACTCACTGCACACTGCATACACCCACTGCACACTGCACACACTCAAAGCACACTGCATATACTCACAGCACGCACGCACTCATAGCACACTGCATACACTCACAGCACACACTCACAACACACTGCACACACTCACAGCACACTGCACACACTCACAGCACACACAGCACCCCCTACGTTTGGTGTCACAGCCCACGTTTGGGGGCATCGTGGGGCTGCTGGGTGGGGGGAGGATCGGTGCGAGGCTGGAGGATAGTTACGGGGATCCGTGGCTAGCTGGTGCAGAGCTGCTGAGGTGAGTCCGGGGAATGCTGGGAGAACTACAGTGGCTGCTAGGGGCCATGTAGGGCTGCTCGCGCATCACTCCACCTCCTCCTCCCTCCTCCTCCCGATCGGGTGCGCGGCGGCCATTTAAAAAAAAATTAGTATATATATATTCCAATGCACAGCCGGCACACCATATGCAAGTAAATAAGTTTTGGTGATTATCCCATAAAGCATACGATACCGGTTGCAACACGACATCAAGGGACAGCACGCAGGTAAGTAAATCAAAAATGTTCTATATTTGATAGAAGACACAAGAAACGACGTTTCGGTCCCCCAGTGGGACCTTTCTCAAGGGGCTTCATTCATTGTAACATCGCCGGAAGAAGAGATCAGTGTATCTCGAAAGATCGCACAAATAAAAGCATTTCGTTAGCCACAGAACGGTATCATCTATTTATTTTTTGATTATTGAAGCTCGGCTAACACGGTACTGATACCTCTACATATATATATATATATATATATATATATATATATATATATATATATATATATATATATATATATATATATATATATATATATATATATATATATATATATTGTAACATCGCCGGAAGAAGAGATCAGTGTATCTCGAAAGCTCGCACAAGTAAAAGCATTTCGTTAGCCACAGAACGTATCATCTATTTATTTTTTTATTTTTTTGATTATTGAAGCTCGGCTAACACGGTACTGATACCTCTACATATATATATATATATATATATATATATATATATATATATATATATATATATATATATATATATATAATAAAAGAGAAAAAAGCAAATATACTGTTCTTTAGAAAGTGAAGCTCCTGAAAAAGGACTCAATCCCAATCCAAACAGCAAACGATGAAGAACAGCAAATTTCATCAGGACATGGAAGAAATAAAGACACCAAATAGTGCAAGATTGTCTAATTCAGCAGTTTAAATTCAATATTGTAGACTCTATACATTTTGCATTCACGTGTTAAACGTGATATTCAGGCAGTGTGGTTGTTAGAAGTAACCAATTTTATATCCAGACAGGTACTTCGGATAAACACAGGTAATGTTCCATAGGAGGGGAATGTTACGCAGTGCTCGCCACAAACTAGATGAGACCCCTGTGCTGAGATGGGAATAGTAGCCACCAGCAACAGACACGGGGACCCCGCCCGAAATGTAGAGTAGTTTTGCTGGCCAAGTCTGGAACAGGAGAAATCAGAGTAAACGTATTCTTGCCGGGTCCGATGTGGGGGAGATCCAGAACGTGTGAGGTACTATTGCCAAGGTCAGAACTGGAGAAGAGCGGACGGTCAAAGTTCAAGCCAAGGTCGGGGTTCCAGAGAGCGAGGGTTCCAAAGGCAGGCAGAGTTGGTACACGGGTAACAAGACAAGGGAGGCAGAGGCAAACACCAGGTAACATGAGTCTATGCTCAGCCGAAGTGCTAGTGGCACAGCTGAGCATAAGTAGCAGGCAAGGACCAATCACACCAGGGGGTGGAGCGGAGGCGTAAACCCCGCGGGGGCCAGGTATAGGCTGGGAGGGAAGAGACAGCTGGCAGTGATGGAACTAATGAGTTCCTCTTGACTCGTCGCTCTGGAGCGTTGCGTGTGTGCGTCACACGCCAGTGACACGTCTCGCCTCTGCCCTCCAATCCCGCGATGCGGGGTCTGCGCCTGCGCAGCACGTCAGCAGGGACTGACGCTCCCGTGGGGAGCGCTCTGCGTGTGCGGGGAGAGGAGCGTGATGGAGGAGGACAGCGCGGAAGGTTGCGAGCAGGTGTCCGGATGGAATGGAGGTAAGTGTGGGTACACAGAGTCCACGTGGGGATGCACGAGTGACCGCGAGTCATGACAGGGAGGGAAAATCCAAATACAGAAGGAAAAAAAGCAAAATAGTATAATATTGCTTCTATTATTAAAAAACACAAAGTATTGCACTTACATAAGTGTCTTTGTGGTAAGCATTCAGATCACCCTGGGTCAATTGGACGGACAGCACTCCACACAGCAACAGTTTCTGCTCCATGGCCGATACAGCATACACTGGGCTGAACGATGCAGTACTCCGATTTGAATGTCCCCAACAAAGTATCTGTAAGGATCGGCGCTGCTGGCATACCAGCTGCCAGCGCCTCCTTACCTCTCTTACATGCCGCCCAGGCTCCCCGGCAGCGTACCTCGCTCCTTGCGGCTCACTTTCCCGCTGCCCCCACACTTCCGGGTCGCGTGCGTCGCCCCTATGGGCGCGTGTGGACCCAGGCTGCAATTTTCTGGCGCCGGGCGCCTGACTCCACCTCAGATGATGCGACGCACACTCCACGCACTTCCCTGTCTCTTCCCCGTCAGGTCCACCCCCCAGGCCCTTCTCTCTCATCAGGCTCTTCTCCGGGCCACTCCTCTGCTCCTCCCCTTGCTGTGACAGGCCCCAGCTACCCAGACACCTTTCACCTATCAAGTCCTCCCCTGGGCCGCTCCTCCATTCCTCCACTTGCTCCAATAGGCCCCAGCTTCCCAACCCCCTATTTAGTCTCCCCTCACCATTACCTCCTTGCTCTGCATAGCTTCTGAACCTTGGTGCTGTCTGCTGTTGCCTGGCCGATTTTGTCTTTCAAGCCCTGTTCCTGTCCCTGGATATCCTGCTGACCTCCCTGGATATTGACCTTTGGCTTTGGACTTCGTTAATGCTGCTCTTTGGTACCCTTGGACTTGGCGTTGGACTCTTTACCTTGCAGACTTCTATATCCCTTGGACACGGCTTATGGACACTCAACTACGCTGCTCTCTCCATTCCACGACCATTGGCTTACGGACTATACCTACCACCGCTGGAGTTGGCAAGTACGGTACTCTTTCTATTGTTGTTACCCGGACCATCTACGCTACTTCCACACTCCGGCCGTGCCCCCGTTTACTGTTAGGTGTGTGGTATTATCCTTTCCACCTCAGTCCCGGGGTCTCATCTGGCCTGTGGGCAGGCCGAGCGTTACATTATGCAGTGCTCAACAGACCCAAACCCCTCTGAGGTGGAAGATACCCTAACCACCATCTCCAAACATTTGACCTTTTTGGACAACCAGGTTACTGCACTTAACCAACAGGTTGCTACCCTAACCTCCCAGGTTCCCCAGCTTAATGCCTCCAGCTCCGTTATCCCTCCCACTGTCTCCTGTGAAAGAACGGGCCCTTCAGAGTTACGTATCTCTACGCCCAATAAATATGCGAGGGATCCACTTGGATGCCGTGGTTTTTTAAATCAGTGCAAGATACAATTCGGACTGTCACCAGCTGGCGGCTCGGGAAAGGCCATCCTCACTGGAGGCCCTAATCGCTTTGTGCATCAGAGTGGATCAAAGACATCTGGAGAGACAGGCTGAACGTCAACGTCTTCGTCCCTCTGTTTCTTTATCTTCTAATTCCAGGTATCCTACTCCTGTTCTACCAGCATTGGAAGCTCTGGAACCCATGCAACTGGGGAGTCATATACTTCCTTCCATGGAGAGAGTACGTGGGAGAAACGAAGGCCTGTGCTTCTATTGTGGATCTCCTGGGCACATCCTGCTGCGTTGTCCCTTGAGGCCGGGAAACGCAAACGCCCAGTGAGGTACGAGGGAATCTCTCTGGGTACCATCTCTTCTTCTCCCTCTCCCACACAGGTCCTTCCCAAACGCCTCCTACTGCCTGTTCTTCTCAAGTATTCCAGCACCCAAACTCCCCCTCTGGCCTTCCTCGACTCTGGTTCCGGAGGGAATTTCATTAACCAGGCTTTTGCTGTCCAGCACAATATTCCACTTCGGAAGAAGGCCTTTCAAGTCGGATTGAAGGCTATCGATGGATGACCTCTGCAGCCAGCCTTTATTTCTTTGGAGACACTTCCTATTGAGCTTTCTATGAAGGGTGGACATTTAGAGCTCATTTCTTTTGATGTCATCCATTCCCCTTCGGTTCAAATCATCCTGGGTTTACCATGGCTGCAACTACACAATCCCATCATTGATTGGACTGCCGAGTTTCCCGTACAATGGCGATCCTCCCAGGTGGAATCCTCTTCTCTGCCCACTGCGGTACTGGCCATGTTGGAGACCCGTTCCCCGCAGGGTGCCACCTTACCAGATGTTTATTCAGACTTACTGGATGTCTTCAGTAAGGCCAAATCCGAAGAGCTTCCCCTCATCGCTCTTTCGACTGCCCGATTGACTTAATTCCGGGTGCCCCTTTTCCGAAAGCCAGGTCATATCCATTGTCCCTGCCTGAGACTGAGGCCATGTCCGAGTATATCACAGAAAACCTTAAAAAAAGGCTTCATCCAGAAGTCCACCTCTCCCGCCGGAGCAGGATACTTCTTTGTAAAAAAGAAAGATGGGACGCTTCGCCCGTGCATCGATTTCCGGGGTCTTAACAAGATTACCATCAAAAATCGCTACCCTTTGCCTCTTATCCCGGACCTCTTCGATAGGCTACAAGGAGCGACAATTTTCTCCAAACTCGATCTACGGGGGGCGTATAACCTGATTCACATCCACAGTGGAGATGAATGGAAGACCTCGTTTAACACGCGCAGCGGTCACTATGAGTACCTGGTGATGCCATTTGGGTTGTGCAATGCCCCTGCAGTCTCCCAAGACTTTATGAACGAGGTTTTTCGTGATCTCTTGAATTCTTTTGTAATATCTACATGGATGATATCCTTATCTTTTCCAAAACCCTCGGGGAACACATTCTCCATACCAAGATGGTGCTCTCTCATTTACGGGCCAACAAGCTCTACGCCAAGATGGAGAAGTGTGTCTTCCATCAATCCTCAACTACCTTCTTGGGATATATCGTCTCGGATCAAGGGTTCTCCATAGATCCAGAGAAACTCAATTCTGTACTCAAATGGCCACAACCTAACTCGTTAAAGGCGATTCAGCGTTTCCTCGGCTTCGCAAATTATTATAGGAAATTTATTGCTGGGTTTTCTATCTTGGTGGCACCTATTACGGCCCTTACCAAGAAAGGGACCGATTCTTCCTCCTGGCCATTGGAGACCAGCCGGGCCTTAGATTCTCTTAAAAAGGCCTTTGTCTCAGCTACCATTCTGCGACATCCCGTCCCCATCCTCCCCTTTACCTAGGAAGTTGACGCCTCCGACGTGGGAGCCGGTGCGGTTCTCTCTCAAAGAACCATCCCCAAAAATAAACTACACCCCTGTGGGTTTTTTTCTAAAAAAAAATCTTCAGCAGAAAGAAATTGCGACGTGGGGAACAGGAGTTGTTGGCCATCAAAATGGCATTACAGAAATGGAGACATCTTCTAGAAGGAACCAAGGAACCCATTCTGATCCTGACAGACCACAAAAATCTCCACACTTCACGCGCTTCCCTGTCTCTTCCACATCAGGTCCGCCCCCCAGGCCCTTCTCTCCCATCAGGCTCTTCTCCAGGTCGCTCCTCCGCTCCTCCCCTTGCTGTGACAGGGGAAAGGTGTCTGGGTAGCTGGGGCCTGTCACAGCAAGGGGAGGAGCGGAGGAGCGGCCCGGGGGAGGACCTGATAGGGGAAAGGTGTCTGGGTAGCTGGGGTCTATCAGGTCCTCCCCCGGGCTGCTCCTCCGCTCCTCCCCTTGCTGTGACAGGCCCCAGCTACCCAGACACCTTTCCCCTATCAGGTCTCCCCCAGGCCGCTCCTCCGTTCCTCCCCTTGCTCCAATAGGCCCCAGCTTCCCTAACACTTCCCTCCTATCAGGTCCTTCCTCTGACCACTCCTCCATTCCTCCCCTTCCTCTGATAGGTCCCAACCCCCTATTTAGTCTCCCCTCACCATTACCTCCTTGCTCTGCATAGCTTCTGTACCTTGGTGCTGTCTGCTGTTGCCTGGTCCCTTTTGTCTTTCAGTCCCTGTTCCTGGATATTCTGCTGACCTCCGTGGATATTGACCTTTGGCTTTGGACTTTGTTTATGCTGCTCTCTGGTACCCTTGGACTTTGCGTTGGACATTTTACCTTGCAGACTTCTATATCCCTTGGACGCGGCTTATGGACAATCTACTTCGCTGCTCTCTCCACTCCACGACCCAGGCTTACGGACACTCAACTACGCTGCTCTCTCCAATCAACGAACATTGGCTACGGACTATATCTAATACCGCTGGAGTTGGCCAGTACGGTACTCTTTCTATTTTTGTTACCCGGACCATCTACGCTACTTCCACACTCCGGCCGTGCCCCCGTTTACTGTTAGGTGTGTGGTATTATCCCTTTCCACCTCAGTCCCGGGGTCTCGTCTGGCTTGTGGGCAGGCCGAGCGTTACATATATTTCACCTGTGAAGGGAGATTCCTGAAACGTTGTGCGTCTGCAACCAGCAAATAAAAAGTTTATGCTAAAAAGATATCCAGCTCCAAATTAAGAGGAAAACTAAGAGAAAATAATATTTAAACAAAATAGAAAACAAAAACAAATTCAACAATTTTCTCTCACTCCCTCCTTCCCTTCTCTCCCTCTCTCCCACTTTCATTCAACAAAATCAGTGTGCAGGGAAGCAGTGGAGTGACATTTTATACCTCAGGTTTGGATTTTCGATGGCGGATTAGTCTGTCAGAGGGCTTTTAAAGTACTACCGTAAAAAATGGTTAATCCAACAATGGATTAAAAATAAACACGATTCGTAAACTACATTTAGGGAAAATCCATAGTCGGATTATTTAAAATCTGTGAAAGCAAACTACATGGACAGTTGTTAAATAATCCATGCAGATTAAAATTGGTACAATCCGAAGTCAGAATGAATGTGTGGACTGAATTTTGAATGAAAACCCCGGGAAATTTTGGGAATGGGATTTGGACCAATTCATCAATCTCTTCTCCTCACCCACTTTCTCACCCATATCCTACAGTATCTCAATGCCTATGCAATCTCATAAAAATCAACCAACAAACAACCTTCATCTTGCCCACAAACATGTCTGCAGAAGGTTTTCCTTTTATATGTAGCTAATTTGTCATCATACAAATATTTGCTTAAATAATTGGACAACGAGAGCACATTGTAGTAGTGATTTAAATGTGGTGAATTCTCAACTTGGATGAGGTAAGTGCATTTCCATTACAATAAACCAGTATAGATACATGCATTATGTGAATAATATACTTGTTTAATTGAAAGTAGTGCATGCATAGACAGGGTGCTTTTATATATAGTTATTTATCTAACACTCTTCTGTTAACACCATGCATTATATAATGTTTATTTGTCATGTGTAACATGAATTAAATAAATTCAGTTATTGTGGGGTTAATAGGTGCCTATGTTGGTAGAAATGTATGTTGATTGTAAGATAGGGGTTGGAAATTAGAGTAAGTGGACTTTGCTACAGTGATAAGTGATGTTGGGATGCCGAAATATCGCCAGCATTAATTGTCAACTAGTGAGATGTCTCTTTAATGCTATGAAACCATGATGTTATGCATAATGTGAAGCTATCTGAAGGATTTCGATGTGAGTAATGGCAAGTCTAGCTATTACTTAACTAACGTAACTTTACATCACTGTGTAAAGTATAATGGAGCTCAGCAGATATGTGTTTTAAGAGTAAACACCTCTTTGGCATATCATTAACATTAACATGTAATGCAAGGGCTCATGACGGGTGAAAATAGCTCTTAATGAATCATTAGCAAACTTTGAAGATCCCCGTCAGCACTTCATTAAGTCACTAACAGAGCTCTGTGGATATACCCCTAAGTCTCCCAACATATCACTTTGGCCAACATCCACCAAAGGGAACAAAGTTATTTTTTTTTATCACTATAGTAGCAACAGAATACCAATATAGATCAATCAAAATAGACAGTATTATTATACATTAATGGAGAAATAACACCACAAAAAATCCAACATTAAATCTTTGCCCCAATGATTTTACAATCAAAGTGAACACCCACCCCCCACCCCCCAAAGTGAATTGTACATAAATTAATTTGAACAAGTTTGATATTTTTGTTCTTATTTTTATATTTCCCTTTTCTGAAGTATTATTATAGCAGGTTCCCATGGCAGCCTCATTGAGAATGTATTATTAGCCCCTATACTGCTAAAATAGAAATTGCATGAGATAGGTCTGTTTGATCAGATAAAAGATGGTTTCTTTCCTTATAGTTTGCAATAATCTTGAAAAGCAGCTTTTACTGTGCACCAGGGCAAAAATGAACTGCCTGGTCTCATCTGTCAAATTTTGCAAAGTCAATACATTAACTCACAGGGGAGAATGGTAGCATTAGCAATCACTTGAATCATAGTTTTAACAAGCAAAACAGACAATGCCTTTAAAGGTAGTGTTTGCTTCTGTTCTATCCCAAATATGCAAACATATTTTACTTATGTAAACACGCAGTACAGTATATAATAATCAGTTAACTCAGAATGAATGGTACCTACTTGAAACGTACCCCTCTTGCAATGAGAGAACACCACAGTTAGCTCCGTGAGTGTCGGACGCATAACTAATCAGAAAAATAAATACCATTCATCTGTTGTTTATCTATAAAATGTTTAATGGATTGTATTGTCAACTAATGTTTTTGACCTTTTCTCCCATGTTAATATATGCTGTAGTAAGCTGAGGATCATTTAAGCATGCCTTTGATAGAAGACTCTTACCTCCTAAGGGCTTATACCAGTACGTTCACTGGGCATGCAGAAAGGTATTATGTCATACAGTACCTACTATAGAGTACTTCCTTTATACAGCAGTATAAGAGCAGGGGATATAGGAATGAAGGGGCAAGCAAAACTGCTAAAAAATTTGATATGTTAACATTTCTAAACTTCCTTCACAAAAACAAAATGGTGTTTTCTCTTAAATTTCACTATTTCATAACATTTTAGTAAAAGTTCACATTTCTCAGAATGTTACCAATTGAACTGCAATTTCAAAACTCTTTCACCGGCATTTAAAAAAAATTGCAGTATGTAACAGTATATTAAAGGCCATGTGACCTTGCACATTCACTTTTAATGATTGCCTTTTTTATGTAAGCCTGTTTTGGAATTTTTTTCTCAAAATGTTTTGCTAGATTCACGAACGTCTGGAAAAAATTGAAAATCTCTACTAAAGATTTGCTATCTGCACCCAATGCAAAATATAGTTTGGACAATCAGCGCAGACCTACATTAAATCATTAAACATTTTGCAGCTTTATAGATGTGCCTGGCACACCAGAAGACCTATTGACATACCAGGTACATCATCACTAACCTTCTCATTTTCTAGGGGATGGTCAGGCATTTCATTTCATTGGAGTGGCCTGGCCCATTAAAAAATTAAGTGGAGCTCCTTCTACTTCCATTGTGTTAGGCAGGAGGCAGCCACTACTGAAGCAGTTAAAATCAAGTTAAATACAGTATCGAAGCTGGGAAAAGCAAACTTTTGTCTCTTCAAAGCTTAGACATAATTTATATTAATTATTCCAGCAATAATACGTGGCCAACAAAGAACAAAAATGCCCAAAGCTACTTCCATTGTGACAAAAATACACAGTGCAATACTTATATATCTCATGTAAAAAGGGTCATTTAGTTTAACTCTTTGATCAAAGCGTCTTAAGCCTGCTACAAGGCATGACCGAAGCAGGTCCTAACACTTACCTGGGTTAAAATTCTTATTTACCTGTATAATTACAGGAAAAATGATCACATTGGATCTGTCGTAACCTGGCAAAATGAAAATGACATGCAACTTGGAAAGTGGGGTGGGGCAAGCTTAAACCTTGGGGGGGGAGGAGCCACTACGCTCCCATTTATATAATGTGGTAATGGTTGGGTTTCTCAGACCTTGTTGGGAATCTGTGTATTTTGTTAATTGTGTGCAGCTGGTCTCAGTTGTTAATGGGAGGGTAGTGGCTCCTCCCCCCCAAGGTTTAAGCTTGCCCCTCCCCATTTTCCAAGTTGGCAGGTCAGTTTCATTTTGCCAGGTTACGACAGATCAAATTTTAACCCAGGTGAGTGTTAGGACCTGCTTCGGTCATGCCTTGTAGCAGACTTAAGACGCTTTGGCCAAAGGGTTAAACTAAATAACCCTTTTTACAAGAGATGTATAAGTATTGCACTGTGTATTTTTGTCACAATGGAAGTAGCTTTGGGCATTTTTGTTCTTTGTTGAATACATTTCGCCACGCCCACTAGCACTCCTTGTGACACTTATATGCATATATATATTATGTGGTAATGGTTGGGGTTTCTCAGAGCTTGTTGGGAATCTGTGTATTTCGTAATACGTGGCCGTCACAGATTCCCCAGTTCCTTCAAGCCAAGGAATCCGGTGGATCAATCTCAAAAAGGCAGATTATTTTTTTCCCCCGATTCGAATTATGAATCTATAGACGGAAGCCACATCCACAAACGTAATCTGAATCTGCAAATTCAGTAAAATAAATAGGGGTATGCGACGGTGAAGAGGTAACCAGGCTCGCTAATAAAAGTTAAGCCCGTTTGGTTACCTCTGATCCATGTTTTAGGAGTGTCAGCTCTTGGACCCAACTGGTGTAAAAGCATTATCTGTAATTATGCGACAATAAAGAATTTGTGTGTTTTTACCTTTCCAGGGATGCCAGCAAGCAGGGATTGCTGTGGTATAAGTTTCAGGGTTTTTTTTGCGGAGAACGTGTTTTCAGATTGTGTCTATCTCGTCAGGGCCCAGGTTGCTTGTTCCCCTAAAAATGTACCCAGGTATCAGGTTGGATGCCTGAATGCATTTAGACACATTGTCTCGGTAATATCTCCCCTTGAAAATGCTTGTGCGGCTCACCACTAGGTGAGCGCAGCGCAGAAAGGTAGATAGGACATAAGGATGTGAGGTGTCCCTTAAACTGTCAAGAGGTCCCTAGGTTAATGGGGATAGCCAGTAAATGCCCAGGTCAACCACAGCCTGTATAGGGGTCTTGAGGTGCTCCAACCATGCTTCAGCACAGACCAGAAAGGTAAATGGGATATAGGGATGTGAGGTGTCCCTGAAACAGTCAAGGGGTCCCTGGGTTAATGGGGATACCCAGTTAATATCCAGGTCACCCAGAACTGGTATAGTCAATTGTATATCCCGAGGATAATACACTACGGTGGTGTGTTCTTTGTTTCTCTTCTCTCCCATCTGTCTGAGGTATAATGATCCACAATTTGAAAAGAATCAAGATAATCTCCAAAGGAATTTATTTATTTTTCACCATATAAGTGCCAGAAAGGTCTGCTTTCCACAGTGATCCAAACTGGGTGTTAGACAACCAGTCTGACTTTTCAAGGCAGCTCATTGGACTTCCACAATACGGGACTTATAAGGTTCACTATTTATTTATTTTGTTGTGGCACCAGCGCTTTTTTTGCACTAATATAACTTAAATTATTTCAAAAAATTACCAACACCTTCCAGAAGGCAATATCAAAATTTAAAAATAACTTAAATGCCTAGTGGGAAGAACCAGCAACATAGAGAACCAAATGGAAGAATCTCTGCAATGGCATGCAGCTTCTGATGAAGAAATCTTCAGGTTAAATGATGAGATGCACTCTCTTAAAAATATAATTTAGGACAATGAGAACTGAGAAAGCAGGCTATGGGGCCTTCGAGTAGCCTTCCTAACCCACTTATCAAGGTTTCTTAGCTGTAATTGGCCAAAAATGCCTACAGCGATTCAGAAAGCCTCAATAAGTGGGTGGCAAAAGCATTATTGGCCATTTTTTGCTGTCTTCCAAAACACTCGCCAAGCGGCAGGTTTTGAAACTTGTGCAAAGACTAATCGCTGCTCTAGAATGGTGATTTCCACCCAAGATTCTGTAGCGGCGGCGAGAGAGGGACAGAAAAAAATGCAGTTTTCCTGCATGGAATTGATGCCGGGAGTCTCCGTAGCTGATACACACTAATACCAGCACCGGATGCCCCCGGCATTAATCAGATGCATGAAAAATGCATTTACAGGCAACTTTATTACCTTAGCGGTTAACCGCTAAGGCAATGAAGGGGTTAACTACCAGTGCCATATTTATTGTGGGGTGCGGGGTGGGCGAAGGTAGTATTTGGCTCTTGGTGGGTGTTTAGGCCTTGTGGGGGGGTTGCGGGTGGACTTAAATCCTTCATTACCTTAGCAGTTAATACCGTTAAGGTAATGAAAGGGTTAACACCTCCCGCTACCCACCTAGTAGGTATAAACACCCACCAAGGGCCAAATGCCAACTTAACCCATTCTCGCTACCCACATTAAACATTAAAAAACACAACAACTCTACTACCCACCTCCTCTACCCCAACAACTCCCCCCGACAAACACATACAGTATAGTAATGGGCAACATTACTATTATCCAGATATGGATAATAGCTCATTTGCTCATTCAAAAACAAACACTAGCCATCATAAATAAAGTAAATAAAACTTCTACTTACCACTGCCATCATGAAGGGCGTACTTATCACCATATTCCAGGTCCATGTCCTCTGCTGGCAACAAGAGTACAAGAAAAAATGCAATCTAATGGCCCCTAACCCCTTAATCACCTTAGCGGTTAATAACCGCTATAGTAATTAAGGGGTTAACCCACCCTCACCTGCTACCCAACCGGGAGGCCTAACCACCCACTCCGGCACAAGTACCCCATCCTCTACCCATTGATTGGCACAGTGGTACATCATAGAAACACAAAAAAACAGGCGCTGTAGCATATGCATGTGTATTGTGGGACTGGATACAAGTTCACAAATAGATATCACAAACAGCTGTGGGCCATAAGATGATAACAAAAAACTATTGCATGTATTAGTTGTGCGGTCTCCTGCCCGATCTGGATGAAGCAGTGGGCTACACATACATGTGTGGCAATGTCCTGCTGGTTCAGGCAATAGTTTTTTGTTATCATCTTATGGCCCACAGCTGTTTGTGATATCTATTTGTGAACTTTTATTAAGTCCCACAATACACATTCATATGCTACAGCGCCCCCAGTTTTTTGTGTTTCTATTTTGTCCAATCCAGGAACGGTGATCCGTGGTTTTGGGGCAGCACACCGCTTGAAATACACTACTATACTGGACTGGACATTCTCTAAACCTAATAGGGGGGTGTTACCTTCCCCTCCACACCAGTGGGACATTTATACACCAATATCGTTCCACCCCAACTTTTGGGATACTGTATAGCTACCATATGTTTTTATCTAGCCACTTGGGTCTAGGATTTCTTCACATACTGTAACAGGTTTATGTTACATGTCATATGACCCTAGAGCACACCCAGCAGCTACAGTTTGAGCCTATCACACAGCTCCTTGATCCATCATACCCTTGGCGTTCCATCCTTGCACTCTGGCAGTGACCGTTGTAGCGCACCAAATCCCCACTTTGTCCCCTCCTCATATACTTTCACAGTGGTACATCATATCCATGTAATATGGGCATTTTAAGCCCCTATTGCCGTCAATGGTCACAAAAAAGCATCAAGCACAACAATTAAAGAAATACCCAAGCACCTCTACACCAAAACAATAAAATAACTAAAAAGCCTCAAATACACATCAATAAAATTATTCTAACACCACAAACCAATTCCAGAAATAAAACAGCTAACCAATCCTAAAATATAATAAAAAAAAGCTATCCAAATACCAAACAATTTAGTGAAAACAATAAACAGTAATAGAAAAAATAACAATCAATTGTAAACAAGCATTTGCCAAAAAATGTATTGCCTGTCACTGTATTTATCCGTACACTAAAGGGGCACAGATTAATACATTAGCAGTCAATGGGCAATTTAAAAAATAAAGAAATAAATACAATAAAAAAACCTGAAAAAGACAATTACATACATTCAATATTTATCCTTATATATACTTATACACGCGGTTATCCGACAACTCATAGTTCACTTGCAGAAAACATGGAGTCACCACCTTTGCATAACATCTCTTGTGACAGACATACTTACAAACTCTGCATGAAATGCCTTGATTGCCCACAGGTTGTTTGCAGATAGTACAGGATTTTGACTTCCTAAATGACTTCTGTTTGAAAGTGTGAGTACTTGAAGACTAACGTGCTACATTGGATAGAGCAGGTCTTATTTCCATCTGCTGGATCAAGCCAGAAGAATTTGCTTCAAGTACTCACACTTTCAAACAGAAGTCATTTAGGAAGTCAAAATCCTGTACTGTCTGCAAACAACCTGTGGGCAATCAAGGCATTTCATGCAGAGTTTGCAAGTATGTCTGTCACAAGAGATGTTATGCAAAGGTGGTGACCATGTTTTCTGCAAACTAGGGTTGTCGGATAACCCTCATGCGTGTATACGTCATGTAACCAGATGGAAGCAAGAGTGAAACGCGTTGAGTTAGCTGTTCTAAGAGGACCAGAGTGTGGTGAGATGGGGAACCTAGCTGAATCCCAAGGCAAGACGATCCTCCGCCCTTACTTCTTCCGCCCTTACCTGTGACGACATCCGGTAGTGACGTATACGGAAGTAGAGGACAGGACGTGATCAAGCTGAGTGGAAGCCTAAGTAGACAAAGTCTCCCACCCTGTCGGCGGTTCTCTCCCACACATGTTTTTCCTTTGAAATGTGAGTGAGATTACTCTTATACATCTTGTTTGAATATATTTGGCCGTACTATACACACTATTGTGGCTTTTTTTTCTTTATTCTACGATCCATATCATTTCCATCTACTGAGGGATTTCCTGGGACATCGATCCCCCAAGGGCTCCTGTCAGAGAGAGAAGAGTCTCTGACAAGTCTCATACATTAGGATTCTTGTGAGTGTAACCTTATCAGAGCTTACATATTGATTAATCACCGATTATTACCATCTGCACTATTATTGTTATTTTATATTTCATATATCACTGGATTTCACCAGCGCTCCTCCTTATACAGAAGAATAGAAATCACTAAGGCATAGGGCAGGGTTTCCACAACCCCCTCCGGGGGTATCTCCGCTTGATGTAATATTGATTCTTACAGAACCCTTGATCTCTCTCCCCATGCCTCCACAAAACGTTATTAGATTTGGCACCCTATCCGGCTATAAAGTTAACACAAGTCAGAAGCTTTAACAGTTCTATACCACCTAACAAACGAAATGTGTTCCATTTCAACTTTCAATATAAATGGAAGGAATCCTTTCTTAAATACGTGGGTATCAACCTAACTAAAGATTACAACACCCTGTTTCCCAATAATTACCCACCACTCTTTTCTAAGATCAAAAAAGAGATTGTTATCTGAAACAGCTACCAAATATCATGGCTAGGTCATATCTGTTCAATTAAAATGAATATTTTACCTAAAATCCTATACTACTTCCAAACCCTACCAATTCCTACCCCCATAAAAGACTTACAAAATAGATTTTTCAAATTCATTTGGAAAGATAGACAACTCCAAGTTTCTAGATCGGTATTACTATCCTCAAAACTGCAGGGGGGCCTGGCTGTTCCTGACCTTCTCAAATATTAAACAGCCACACATGTTAGTCAGATCCCATTGTGGCACTTGGACAAAGGTATAAAATATTGGGTAGATTTTGCAAATACTCTTAGGTATCCTTTGGCTCTTCTGGCCCTCCTAAAGTGCCAGAAATAAGGCATCCCTAACTTTATATTAAATTCTCCAACTATTAATTTTACACTGAAAATATGGAGAAAGTTGAGGCTAACATTTCGTACTGGGTCTACAAGACTGCACCTTTAAACATTGTAAAGATAAAGGGTTGACCTATGTCAAACTTACTTAACAAAGAAAGGGTTGAAGAGTTCGAGTAGCTGAGAGATAAGTTCTCTATTTCCCCAGTCCGTTATCTGGAATACCTCCAGTTGAGACTTTTCATGTTTTCCCTTTCCCCCAGGCTGACGTTCCCCTGCCAATCACTCTTTGAAGATTTCTGTAGCTCTAAAATCCATCTCAAGTGATTGATATCCCAACTCTATAACAAGCTTGTTCCTATTGAAGGCCCCTCGCCACATAACTATATGTTGCAATGGGAAGCAGATTTCCAAACAGAGTTCCCATGGAGGACTGGGTCGACATATTGGTGTAGGTCTCTAAAACCTTGATATGTTCAACAATAAAAGAAAACATTTATAAGATAATGTTCAGATGGTATATGACCTGAGGTACACTAAAATCCTATTACCCTGACTCCTCTGACCTCTGCTGGAGGGCCTGCATAGAGGTGGGATCACTATCACAAATTAAATGGACATGCTAGATTATCCAACCAATCTGGTCTCGGGTTATTGGTCTCATATACTCAATTTTAGAAAACAAGACCCCAAAGGATCCAATAGTTTTGATATTTGCAAAACCAATGGAAAACGTTAATCCCAATAGCCAATCCCTTCTCTCATACACCCTCACAGCGGCCCGACTGCATCTTGGATGAAGATTAGACTGCCCTCAATGTCCCATCTTGCTAACAAAATTAACGAAATAATGTTAATTGAAAAACTAACCGACATTCTCAACAAACCATCCCAAACGTTCATAAGATTTGGGATCCCTGGATTACCTCCTCCTAATAACAAGAACAAGTCCAAAGGTAGAACCCAGCAGAAGTGATATCTCAACATCAGAGGGGAATGTCTCCCCCTCCATCTATATTTGAGACGTGCATGATATAAAAATGGTTTACGAGGGCTGAAAGAGTGGCTCAGTGAGTAAAGACACTGACTCTGGCACTGTTTGAAGCAGTGAAATCTGGTTCAATTCCCGGTGATTGTAAGCTCTACGGGGGGCTGTGACTGCAAAATGTCTCTGTAAAGTGCTATACAAGAACAAACAATTATTATTAATTACTTAGTCCCAAAAATGTTTTAATCAGATGTTGATTTGCAAACTGTTGATGCATCCAATTATTGTACTGTAATTTCTACCCTCCTCCCTCCTCTTCACTCTGTATCCCTTCCCATGGATAAAACGATAAAAAAAAAATCTACAGTAAGTAAAAAAAAAAAGACACATTAAAGTCCCTTTGCAAAGGGCAAAAACTGTAGCATATCAGACATATATCTGCAAAGAGTGATGTCTGTGTCGATGGTTTCCAATTTCAAATCAATAAATCTTTATAATACATGTTAAAAAGTTTACGGACTCACCACTGATATCCTTTGAATAATGCAAAAGACAGCAGATCTACTGTAGGTAAACATACCATTATTAACTATATAGATTATTTGTTAACTACAAACATCAAATAATTATACAAGTAGAGGTTTGTGTACATTTTTAGGATTTTTCATTTTGGTTCAATTTTTGTCTGTGTAGACAGAACTATTTAGTGCTACAGTATACGCGAATAGTATTAGGGTTCTGGATGTGAATCTACAGATGAGCTCACACAAAGTACTGTATATCACATGTTTTCTTCATAACCCTTTTTAACAGGGCTAAATCTACGTTATTAACATGCTGTTCTTGTCCCCGAGGGGAAGCTTTATATTTTTGTAGGTTATACAGTCAAGCTTAGTAAAGAGCCAGAAAGAAAATCCATTTTGTAGTTAACACTTCAATATTTCTGCTTTAAACTTGCAGCAAAAAATACATTAAAAGACTCTGGCACTAGATAGACAGATGCTGAATTGACTCAAATTCTGTATATTTGTCATACTGTATATTGTCTATACTTGTACTTATACAGCCCATTGATAGTTGAATTTAAAAAAACATATTTTATGTCATTCACGTGTGACTTAGGAGCTCATTCATTAAACCATAATAATAATAACTAATAAAGTTAGATGTACTTTATGCCCTAAGCCTATTTAAGTAAATGAACTGCTATTGCTATGTGAAATGTTTATTTGCAAATGACCTATGTCAGTCCTTTTACGTCAATTAATTAAAGTTCTTGGTTTAAAAAGCTTGTTATTGTAATTATTTAATTTTAAGATTACAAAAAGATTCAAATAATACCACACAATACTTAGGAAACAATAACATTGGGGGCTATGCACTAAGCTCAAGGCTTTTGCGTCCGGATGAAAACAAAAAGCACGTCCGTTAAAAAGTGAGGCCGGAGACGCGAATCACTAAGGCCTTGAGCCCATTTTCTAACGTACGGGCTCAAAAAGGCCACAGCGTACTTGTTGCTTTTTTCCCCCTGCTAGCGTTCTTAAACTTTACGTACGCTAGCTGATAGAAAAAAAAAGCCGCTTGGAACATTTGCATGGAGATTTGGCATCTCCATGCAAGGCTGTTGCAGGCGATCGGACACTAAATAAATACATTTTAATAATAGTGTACATGAGCAGGGGGTCTCCTGAGCTGAATCGCTTTGGTTTCAGGTCTGGGGGACCCCTACTTCAGGAGATACAGGCCCCGTTATGGGGTGCCGGAATCCCCTGCACTTTCAAGCTCCCGCGTCACGTGACCGGGATATTTACATTCTGCAAGGGATACCGGCACCCAATAAAGGGGTCTGTATCTCCTGAAGTTGGGGGTCCCCGAGGCTGAAACCAATGCGGTTCAGCTCAGAAGACCCCCTACACATCTACACTACTGTCAAAACACACATATCAATAAACAATAATTCCTTACCGTAGCGGCTATCTGCAATGGTAATGAAGCTGCATTAATGTACATTTTAATAATAGTGTGCCGGAGCAGGGGGTCCCCTGAGCTGAACCGCATTGATTTATGCCTTAGAGACACCCTGCTTCCTGAGTTACAGGGCAAGGTATGGGGCATCGGTGCCAGTGTCGCCACCATCTTTATTACGTCCCATACGCTACGTGGATGCTATAAACATGGCGGCCACACTGGCACCGATGACCCAAACCGGGGCCTGTAACTCGTGAAGCAGGGGGTCTGTGAGGCAGAAATCAATGCGGTTCTGCTCAGGGGACCCCCTGCTTCCGCACACTATTAATAAAAATACATTAAATCAGCTTCATTACCTTAGCGGGTAACCGCTAAGGCAATGAAGGGGTTAAGGCACAATAGCATGTTTATTGGGGACAATTGCCCCCAATAAACATAGCAATATACAACACACATCCCCCCGCCCCCTAACACATACACTACAGTAATGGGAAAAATAACTATTATCCACATATGGATAATAGATTATTTGCCCATTATTAAACACATAAATCAGCATAAATAAATTGTGTTCTACTTACCCCCTAGCAATGATGGGCATCCGGTCAGTGGGTTATTTTTATATATATATATATATATATATATACTGCAAACACAGGGGGTGCCCAGTGCTACGTCCAAATGACAAAACATACATGGTAATAATTACAAGAAATGATGCTTCAGTGTAAATAATATTGCTAATGCTAATAATATTAAAATATGTTTTTTTAGTTAGAAATTTTGGCCAAAACATCATAAGCTTGCACACCAAATCGTCAAGGTAAACCATAATAAGTGCAAGTCCTACACTACACTGCATTTGTTCCCTATACCTCTGTGTGAGGGGGAAGAACCATAATAGATTCATTACCTGCAGCAAGAGGAGAAGATCCACCATTTAAAAGGGGGAGGTGACGTGAGCTCTGGGGGAGGTGCCACAACCTCCATACAACTGATTCCAGTCAGAAATTAAATTAACATACACACCCAGCAAGCCCAAACGCCCACACCCACCTAATCTTGACTATATGTAATGCCACATAGAGTGCAACTGGGCTTTTGTGGCACACAAATACAGCAAACACAGGGGGTGCCCAGTGCTACGTCCAAATGACAAAACATACATGGTAATAATTACAAGAAATGATGCTTCAGTGTAAATAAAATTGCTAATGCTAATAATATTAAAATATGGTTTTTTAGTTAGAAATTTTGGCCAAAACATCATTAAGGGGTTAAGGCACAATAGCATGTTTATTGGGGACAATTGCCCCCAATAAACATAGCAATATACAACACACATCCCCCCGCCCCCTAACACATACAATACTGTAATGGGCAAAATAACTATTATCCACATATGGATAATAGATTATTTTCCCATTATTAAACACATATATCAGCATAAATAAATTGTGTTCTACTTACTGCTGCGGCACAGTTTATTCGAGCATTTGCCCGTTCTGTGCCGCAGCAGTAGCCTGGCGCGCGCCCGAGTGTGACGGGCGCGCGCCGAAGCAGCGGAAGAGCGCCCTCCGATCGGGGCGCTCTCCCTCCCGCTGCCGGGTCCGCCGGGTCCCCCGGAACCCCCTGCCGCCGTCCCGCAGATCGCGGGACACCAGGGCTCCCTCGGGGAGCCCTGGACGCGCGTGCAGGGGGCGCAGGCTCCCGGCTTGCGGATCTGGCCGCACTGCGATAAAGTGTGTCGCCAGTGTACCCCCTGGCAATGATGGGCATCCGGTCAGTGGGTTATTTATATATATATATACATGGTCTACCAGAGCCAATCGGAGTTGGGATTTCATTCCCACGCAGTATATATTATATATATATACACACACACACATATAACACAAATATACAAAGAAATGTTTAAGGGTTAACAACAACATGCTCTAATAAAAATACCACTTCTCCATATCACCCACAGTAAAATAAAATCATATTTCCTAAAAAAAATCAATCTTCCAATCAAAAGCATCAAATGCCAATCAAAACATTGAATTTACATTGTATACATGATGCATAAAATCTGTGGACCGTGAAAACCATGTGATTTGGCCGAACCAAAAAAAAAATGATGACGTCATTTAAAGGCAATGACGCCAGCCAATCAGAATGGCTGAGCTTCAATTGCCTTTAAGATGACATCATCAAAACAAAGATGGCCGGCTACACATGGTACGGTAGTAAATCAGAGCGTGGGAACGAAATCCCAACTATGATTGGCTCTGGTAGACCATGTGACAGAGGCTTTGCTTCAGCCAATCAGAGTGTGTCATGTGTCGCCGCACTGCTACAAGGAACGGATACCGCAGGAGGCCATAGAGTGAGACCCAGGAGGGAGTTCTCCGATACATATATATATATATAGCAACTGTAAATATTCCTGTATATTCATTTGCATGTCTTAGTGCTGTTTGCTGGGTGATAATGGTGAAAGACAGGGTTGCAGACCTGTCTAAGACATGCAAATGAATATACAGGAATATTTACAGTTGCTATATATATATATATGTATCGGAGAACTCCCTCCTGGGTCTCACTCTATGGCCTCCTGCGGTATCCGTTCCTTGTAGCAGTGCGGCGACACATGACACACTCTGATTGGCTGAAGCAAAGCCTCTGTCACATGGTCTACCATTATATATATATATATAATTATCACAATTCTTTGCGTGGAATTGTTCACTTTTATTTTTGATAATATTTAATGTATTGGGGTATTTTTTTTTTGTGCAGATGTAGCCAGTCACTATTTTCCCGATATTGAGGCAAGGTGCCAGATACGACCACTGGAAAACATGTTTACCGCTGACAAGCCTGCTAAATTTAATTCCGTAGTTATGTGTATCTTTTTTTTTTGCATTTTCAGTTTCTGTCCACCAGGTGGCATAGTGAATATCATTGTTGGTGGCCGCAGCGAGACATTTGTCCAGCACAAGTGCATTGCCGTATTTACTTATAATTATTTATAAGTAAATCTTTATTTTTTGAATTTTTGCAAAATAGGTGCTTAAATGAAAAGCTGTAAATGACTGCATAGTAAAAAAAAAGCGAATATTTTTTTTCCATTGCGTTGTAAGGTGTATAAAGGTGGAAGCTGTATAAATAGGTGTGCAGCCTCAGGTCTAAGCAATTGAATTCTTGGGTTTGGTTTGTTGTAAGTGAGTGGTTGGCTGCTGCTGCTCCTGGCTCAAATATTTCATTATATAATAATATTTAATTAATAAATAATACATACTAGTAGTGACTGATTTCTATCTGTGTCCTCTCCCCTGGCTGGGCTGCATCGATCTGATGCAGACAAAAATGCATTTTTTTTCCAAATTCTGTCTCGCCGCTTCTCAGCAGGTTCTCACCACCATCACGCCAACTTTTCCTGGTGTGAGGATTTTGGTAGAAACTCGCCATTCTAGAGCCGCGATAGGCATTGATAACCTAATCACAGCTACTAGAATTGCATGAGTTTCAGACTCAGTTACTCGAGTTACAGACTAGCAGTAGGCATTTTGGCCGATAAGTGTTCGATAAGTGGCTTATTGACGCTTATAGCATAGGCCCCCTAAGAATCTGACTAAGCATAACATGCTAAACAGGGTATTGTCAGAATGCAACTAACCAGACAATTACTCCCCCAGAGAGGGGTATACCCAAGAGGACTGGGAAAGGGGACAAGGGGGACAAACATCACACTAATCCACATACTATAAAACATGTAAACAACACAATAAAGTGCAAAAAAAAGTGCTACACAATGCCAGATGCCACAAATAAAAAAGAAAACAGTCCAAAGTGAAGGGGGGCAGCTACGTTTCTGGCACTTAGCCAAAAAATGTAATTCAGAGCCACAAAGCATCACTTATTGAATGTTTTAATAGGTATAAAAATATACTGCTTAGATTACAGAAAAAGGATTACAAGAACATACAATTACAGTAAATGCAGGACAGTTTCTTAAAATAACAGGGTAAAACAAAAACAGAAATCCCTTTACACTACGTTACCATGCAGTATGTCAGGAATTTCTCTCAGAGAGGTCAATGATGAAGGATTGAGAAATCACGAGTTTCATCCAAAACACACCTCTATTAAAATCTGAATTTAATAATCCTTGCTAAATCTTATGTATTCTTTTTCCCTCCATTGAA
This sequence comes from Ascaphus truei, assembly GCF_040206685.1. NCBI lineage: Eukaryota > Metazoa > Chordata > Amphibia > Anura > Ascaphidae > Ascaphus > Ascaphus truei. Next base: position 91,261,547 of record NC_134490.1, read on the forward strand.
ACAACGTAAGCCCACCACTGTCGTAAATCAGCTGTGAGATTGACAGTTTTATGACAGAGTAAAAAAATCTGCTATGACATTTGAATTGTGCCTCAGTATAATGTATAACTGCACTCATAACTTCCCGTCTCTAATATTTGACATACGTGAGTCATATTAATAGATTCAGGTGCTTATGACAAACCCATTGAGACTAATCACAGCTGTATTACAGTTATCCTAAATTTGAGCGACAAATGGATATCTGTTCCTTTTTACCTGCTAGACCTTCCATATCTGTCCTCAGTACATGTTACTCTGTGACACGTTTACAGAGCTGTAAATCTTAGTATATACATTAGATGGTGTCACGTGATATTTTCATTATTAATAAAGTCCTTCAATTAAAGCATAGCCTGTGTGTCGCCTCTCTCTGGAATGTACGAGTAATTATTCACTAAAGTTGAGGCTTCTTTCAGAATAGTACTGTATCTGGTTAGTGTTTACAACCTTCTAAACAACACATATCCTTGATAGAATAATTAAGTTCTCTTCAGAGCCTGCACAGACCCCGAAAATGTTGTGACCCGTCATAAACCCAATATATTGTATTTTTAAAACCAAATAATTACACCATTAACCCTTGAAGCACAAGATAGATTCAAATCTTATACTATATTAGTGAAAGCACTGTATGCCTGTCTGGATGTCCGGTGTCCCTAGGGGAAATCTCATTGGTCCCTTGGGCCGCCCGCCCCCGCACACCTCTCATTGGCCTGAGGTGGAGTGACGGGCCAAACACACACACACACACGGGGGGGGTGTTACATACATTTTTCAGCGGTGCGCAAACTGTGGGGTGCGCCCCCTTGGGGGGGCACATGATTATGTAGGGTGGGCGCAAGCAGCTTGCAGGGAAACCTGGGGGCGGCCAGAGCTGTGCACGGGCACTCCGTGCTGCTGCTTCTATGTCTGTGTCTTGCAGAGGGGGCGGGCCAGAAGATCCGTGCTGCTGCTTCTATGTCTGTGTCTTGCAGAGGGGGCGGGCCAGAAGATCCGTGCTGCTGCTTCTATGTCTGTGTCTTGCAGAGGGAGCAGGGCCAGAAGATCCGTGCTGCTGCTTCTATGTCTGTGTCTTGCAGAGGGGGTGGGGCTTCTCTCTGCACACAGACAAGCCCCTCCTTCTCTTCCTGTCTGCTTCCCGTTTTCAGCAGCATGGGGGGTTGGGGGATCGGAGCATGTCACCCCCCCAGGTGAAATTGTGGACTGATTAAGTGTGTGTGTGTGTGTGTGTATTGGTGGTGGTGGTGGTGGGGGAGGGGAGTGATTGAGTGTGTGTGGGGGGGGATTGTGTGTGTGTGTGGGGGGGGGATTGAGTGTGGGGATTGTGTGATTGTGTGTGGGGGGGGGATTGTGTGGGGGGGGATTGTGTGTGTGTGTGTGGGGGGGGGATTGTGTGTGTGTGTGTGTGTGTGTGTGTGTGTGTGTGTGTGTGTGTGTGTGTGTGTGTGTGTGTGTGTGTGTGTGTGTGTGTGGGGAATTGAGTCCCTGCCTGCCCTTTGCCCCCCCCGCCCTTTGCCCCCCCGCACTTTGCCCCCCTGCCCTTTGCCCCCCCCCTGCCCTTTGCCCCCCCCCCTCCCTGCCCTTTGCCCCCCCCTTCCACTCCATGCCCCCTGCCCTTCCACGCCCGGGCAACGCCGGGTATATCAGCTAGTACATAATATATTATAATATTATCATGACAGAGGTGACATCTGCTTTTTCTATATATCTTTATGTTGTAGTTCCTACACGCATGTGCAATATTTCAATGACACACATTTGCTTTCCATTCAGTAGGTATAGGCCATGTACAGTATGTGAAATAATTTAATGGAACGCATATGCATTTCACACAGCAGGCAAAGAGCACACATGAGCAGTTTCAATACCACAATGCAGTGTTTAATTAATGCATTCACATTATCTTACAGGTGGACTTGCACCAAAGAAAGCCAGAGTATTTTGGAGGAAGATTTCATTTTTTTTTAAGTCTTTGTTTTCTATGTTATTGTATAAAATAATAAATATTGTAATAAATTATTGGTCGATGTACACTGTTTCTCTAACTTACTTATAAAACAATATGTCATCATTTATAAAGACTTTGTCTGTTGTCTTTAGTTTTCTAGCATTCAAAGAGTTTATTTATTTATAAAATGTTTTACCAGCAAGTAATAAATTGAAAGTAACCTCTCATTTTCAAGAACTGTATGTCCTGGGCACAAAGTTATGATGAGAGATAGATGGATACAAATACTTTGTTACAGTAAGTGAACATGGTCATACATTATACTGTATATAAAAAACATTGCAGGAACAGTTAAAGAGAAAATATGTTATAGGCGTATGTAACAGTTACAGACCAGATTAAAATTTGAGACAGATTTAATGTTGAAAGAATTTAGGCTGGTGGCGGTTTTGAGAGTCTCGGGTGATTGTGCCAGTTGTGGGTGCACGGTAAGAGAAGGTGGAGTGGCCAGATACTTTGTTGAACCTTGGGACCTTTGGCAGTCTTTTGAAGTTAGATCTCAGGAGATAAGTGCTGCACGTGGTAGGGGGTGAGGAGTTTGTTCAGATAGGTTTGTAGCTTGCCCAGAAAGTACGTATATGAAGGCAAGATTGGAAAGATGAATTTGTGCCTAGACTCAAGTGATGGCCAATCTAGTTCTTTGAGCATTTCACAGTGATGTGTGTTTTAGTTACATTGGAGGACAGTGGCATATTGAGTTGCAGAGGGTGTTTAGTTTGCCAAGGTGAGTTTGCGGTATTGTGCCATAAACAATGTCCCAATAGTCTAAAATTGGTATTAGCATCTGCTGGCGATGTGCTTTCTGACCTGCGGGCTTATGCAGAATTTGTTCCTATAAAGTAGACCTAGTTTGGCATAGGTTTTGGATGTCAGAGTATTAATGTGCAACCCAAATGTTAAATGGGAGTCAAACCATATGACCAGATATTTGAAACTAGTGACAGGAGCTAGGATGGTATCAGAGTTGGTTCTGATCTGAAGCTCCATCATTGGTAGCTTTAGAAATATATCCTTGGTCTGAAATACCATTATTACAGTCTTGTCAGTGTTTTAAAACAGTTTGTTTTGGGAAATCCACTTGTCAAGTCTTAAAAAATCAGATTGAAGTGCGTGTTGATGGTCAGATAGGCTAGGGATGTGTGCATAAAAGATTGTGTCATCCACATTGTGACAGGGTGAAGTCAGGGACTGCTAGTTATGCCTAGGAAACATATATCTGAGTCCTTTATAGAGCACTCAGAAGGTTAACCCAGGAAGAATAGCTGGGCAATCAGGAACTAAGCAGACACACCTGACAACCAGCATGAGATATAAGGAAGCCATTGCTTGCAAGCAGGTGGCTGTTTCATTCTATAGACTATCCTAGACAAGCTGCTATGCAGATGGATTCACAACTCTTTCTAAACCACAGTAATAACTGCTAATATTGTTTCCTAACTGTTGTGGGGTATGTTAAAGGTTTGGTAACTGGACATAGCCAGCCTGATAGATAGGGCCTGGATTGTTAGTAAGTTCAACCATTGTGGAGTAGATGTTATTTTGCTTTTGTGTTGCCTTAAAGGGACAGTGCGCCCACATGTTTAGTTTTTCTGTGGAGAAATAAAACCACTTAATATTTGCTTTAACATGTGTGAACTATTGTCTGACCTCGGCCACAGGCCATCCTGCCACACACATACATGTGTATTGAAGCTCCCTTACAAGCAGTAGGTAGATCTGACGAAGACCGAAAATAGTAGAAGCCCCAGAACAGAGCCTTGTAGAATGCCGCAGGTGATATCCAAGGGGTTGGAGCTAGAACCCAAGATAGACACATGTTGGGATCTACCCGATAGGTACAAGTGAAACAGTTTAAAGCATGTTTACCTATTCCAGAGCAGTGAAGTTTTTTTTTAATAGCAAGATAGCATGATACACAGTACCAAAAGCCTTTGCAAAATCCAGGAATATTGCACCAGTAAGTTGTCCCAGTTCAAACTGGATCTCATTGCAAACTGTTAAGAGGGTAGTTACCCGGGTGTATTTGGGTGAAAGCCAAATTGGTATTGGTTAAAGAAATTTGTCTTGGCATATTATTCGTGCAAAAGAAAGAAAGAAGTTGCATTTACCACTACCCTAATAATATTAAATTAATAAATACAGTACAATATGGTGTTTATACAAAATGCATACAAATTGAGGAGGTATGGAGTCCAATGTGGTATACTTAAGCACCTGGTATACTGGTAGCACTTAAGTCCAGTGGCCAGAGTCCAGGAGAGAGTTCCGTCCTCCTAAAATGTGAGCAAGAAAGAAAGATGTCCTTCTTTTGCCTCTACTTCCTTCCTGGACGTTGCGCAATGACAGATCTCCTCCTGGCTACCTCTTATCAACAGCGGTGTCTTCTAGGTACCCGTAGGGCAGTCAGCTGATGGCTTAGGCAAAGGGAGACCCACATGTAACGAGAACTACGGTGGCCTGTAAGTTCCAATCCAATGCATTTCGCAACTGCTTCATCAGGGATCCCTGAGAGGCGAAGTGTCTCCCCCGCATGGAAATCTGAGGCTCAGCAGGCGTGTGACGGTGAAAACAGAAAATACTGCTTGGATTCCGTGGAGCCATAACTGTGAGCAGGACCACCATAAAAGAGCAAGAACAAGACCATTACCACATGCTGGGAAGCTATCCACAAACGCTGATTTATCAAGTGCTGTCTGTAAGTGTAACAGACTGTAAGTCTAGTGTAATAAATTTACTGTGCCATGATTTTCTCTCTTTTGTTTGCATCAAGTCATATATCCTGAATAAGATGAGACTTAGCCTCATCTATTTTATTAATCTCTGAAACATCAAGTGGGAATGAATTTATAGATCAAAACCACACTAATCTGTAAGTGCATAAGTTTAACTTAGAGTATCTAAATAGGTTAACAACCTTTATTAATACATTGTAGTCCCCTTTTTGTATTTATCGACAGATGCAGCAGCCGTTAATGAAACACTTCACGCAGTGTATACCTCGGAATACCCATGTCATGGCGCGTGATCTCTTCCAACCTTACCGCATTAAGACGCGAGTGCAGAAAATGGCATTTTAGTGTTCTGGTTTTTAAACACCTGAAATTGACACAGTAGCACAGTACTGTACACAACGTGAAAAAAAGAAAACCTGGCGCCAAATGTTCAAATGGAAAATCCTGTGATCCTCAGGGAATCTGCACACATGCTTGACAGGCCATGGATCGAGAAAAAGAAAAACAAACACAAATCATAGCGTAACACTGCAGGGTAAATCAGCATAACACTATGACACATAAAACAGTGAGACTCCTAGTGACAAACTATAAAATATGCAATTTATTAAAACTAGAACTATGCCATAGAATAAGCACTGAAACGATTGAAGAACAGCTGGTCATCCGGTGTTGGTAAAATCAAAACCCTACTTACAACAAGCAGGGTGATAACAGGCGATGTAATAACAGTGTCCTCTCGGCGCAGGGAGTAGTCCTAGCAGAGTGTGAGCTCTGCTCCGCCGGTTCTCTCACCCAAAGTCCCTTCTACGGTGTGCAGGAACCTTGCCGGTGATAGAGGCGGTCCTCTGGGTGCACAGCCCAACACCACATGTGGCTGGATCCCCTGACTTCCTCCTCCTTATTCACAGGCCTTATCTCTGCACGCCCGTGCGCGAGTGTGCCCGCACACTTAAAGGGACAGGGGCTGCTGTCTGGATACCGGAGGCTAACAGAAATTGGAAGCTCTGGACCAACTGTTCAAGCCAAAAGTTCAATGCTCTCCTCAGGGTGACTGTTCTTTTTCACAGTACTGTACACATCACAATTTATTCATTTCATTGCACCCAAAGAAACAGAATCCATGAAATTAAAACAAAGCAACCACGATAAACACGGTTGCCGGGGGTGATTGGCCACGTTAATGCAGCATGGAGTAAAGCAGCGCACACGGAAATGAAGACTTTAACAGTATTGGGAGAAGAGAGATTAACCTGTAGATTGAAACAGTTTTTTGTCCCCACTTTTGAAGATTGGGATAACTCTGGCAGTTTTCCAGCTCTTAGGGATATGGTCTGCAGACAGAATATAGTTGACTAGGGAAGCAAATGGTTTTGCAATGGCTGGGGCATAAAGTTGTGGGAACTTTGATTGCAGCAAGTAAGGTCCATATTGGGTTAGTTTTAATCTTCTCTCCAGATATTGGGAAAATTGGAAATTGTGGGCAGGGCACAGGTGGAGAGCGGGACATGAGTCCCAGGTCCTTTGGCTTCGGGGGCTCTTGCCGTCAGCACTAGAAGATGGGCCCGGCCATAGGTCGCGCCCAACTTCTGCATCCAGCTGCCTGGCCTCTGGTTGCTGCCAGACCCGGGCTCTCTCCAGCTGCTGTAGGCAGCCCTCACTCCCTCCCTGTCCCATGCCTGCTTCTCTCTCATTCTGGTGCATGCTGGAAGCTTGGCATGGGACAGTGAGTGAGGCCCTCAGCTGTGTGGGAGTGAGATGGAGGCCCGCAGCAGCTTGGGAAAGCCAGGACTCGGCTGCCCAAAACTATCCCCACAGTAAGTATGTATTGGGGGGTAGTGTAAGTATGTATTTGTGGGTGATAGTGTAAGTATGTATTTGTGGGTGGTAGTGCAAGTATGTATTTGGGGGGAAGGTAATGTTGTCAGTATGTATTTTGGGGGGCGGTTAGTGTTGTTAGTTTGTATTTTGAGGGGGTAATGTTGTATGTATTTTGTGAGGGGGTTGTGGTGTATTGTGGGGGGTAATTATGGTGGTAGGTGATAATGTGTGGGGAATTGTATGGTTATTGAGGGGGAATTATGTGTGGCCAGGGGGGGAGGAGGAGGTGGAGATTGAGGGAGTGTGATTGAGTGAGAGGGAGGTAATTGAATAATAGCGGAGGGGGGAGAGTGAGAGAAGGTTTATGAGGGAGTGAGGAAAAGAGAAGGGTGAGGGGGAGAGTGATGAAGAGAGATGGGGAGAGAAGTACATGTGGAGAGGGGAAGGGAATAGAGGAGGAGATTTGAAATGGGGTGGCTCGAAAGACCACTGACATGGGGGGAGGCCCTGGTCAAAACTCTATTCCCGGGCCCCCTGGAAATCTGTCGGCGGCCCTGACCAAAACTAATATAGTATTGAATGTATCTGCTAAATGAACTACACTGATCATTCAGGCTGCCTATCTGTACCAGAGTCTCATTTAAAAAGGCTTAAGTGAGTGAAATAGTTCAGCTACCATAGTTTAATGGACCAAGGGAACAATGAAAATATATTTTATTCAAATATATAAACTTGTTACAGCAAAATTGTTTGCAATGTTTAGCCAAATAAGTTATAAAGAAGTCAATGCCCTGACTAAAAATTATATTATTTTATTCTTAACTTATAAACCTGCTGTTTACATCTTGGGAACAGAATTCTAGTGTCATTTTTTATTATTATTGAGGAACTAAGCCCCAGGAAATCATGGTCAAAGGTATGGATTACAATGCCAACAAGTAAGTCATACAAAAAAAATCTCCGTCATCTGAAGAGATTTCTTTTGCTTGAATAGTATAATAATGGAAATTCTTAATAATGTAGACTTTAAAACCAGAGACAGAACATGAAACACAGACAGAGCTCAGTGCTACATCCAATGACACTAATGCACGGTACAGTGCCTAAATATATATATATATAGATATAGATAAATTTTGAATAAAATGTTTTTTTTAGTTTAACTCTTTGGCCAAAGTGTTGTAAGTCCTTGAGCCCCTCCAAGGCAGATCACATCTCAAGGGTCCTAACACTAAAATAGATTCTTAATAACCTGCACATTACCAGGAAGAATAATTTATAATAAATCTGTCAAAATTAGTTGCATAGTTCTAAGTCTGATTTAAGCTCTTATTAACCTGTATAATACCAGGAAAAGCACTCTGTATTAGATTTGTCGCAATCAAACTGCATGCAAGTTCCCATGAGTGTGGAAGGTGCAAAGGAGTGAGCTTTAACCATTTAAAAGTGCGAGGGGGTGAGCTTCAAACTAGGGAAGGAGGAGCCACCTTCCAAATCAGCTAGGACCAGCTGAACAAGAATTGCAAAACATACAGGACCCCTATAAGCTCATATTGAACCCCCAAAATGTAATGTAAACTTGTCAGAGAGGCATAATGAAAGCAATGGAAGATATTACCAGCATAAACTTATAAAGAAAGATATTAATAGCTGAAGAACTGAGAGATTGATAAACATTGGATTTGCCATATGTTTTCTAGTGCCACTGCAGTTTTTTGTGTGTTTATAGAACCTGTGGGTTGCTGAGTTGCTTAATGTCACTTCAGTCATTTCTTCTCTCTTGGCTAAATTAATTGAAACAGATCAGTTCACACAGTATTTTGTTCAGAAAATGTAACATGAGATACTGTACTTTATCTTTACGTTGTCTGCAATCCTCTTCTAATCTTTGACAGAAAGCTTAACCCCTAATTCTTTAATATTTATTGCAGACCTTCAGGGTTAATGTGTGGTTTATACCACAAAGGTCACATCTCTCCAACAATTGAACATTTCACAAGAGGAGAAACCTAGAGGATGATATTTTCAGAGCGTTATTAGAGATGGCAAAAAAAAAAGAGACTTCCTGTGACGTCACGAGGAATGGCTGCCTGAGAGACTTGCTCCAGCGAATAACCTTTATAACAGCATTTAAATAAACAAATCCCCCCCCAAACCTTACACCCCAGAACCCCAAAGACTAGCGGCACACAGGACTCATCTTTTCCTGCGATTTGGAGTGGGCTTGCCGGCGCTCTGTGAGGCCTCCTGGGAGCCCCGACCCCCAGTGGAAGTCTCCCCCTGCCCCACACACAGAACCGGAAGAGCCGTCTGGAGAGGCGGAGCGGGAGGTAGGAGGGGCGGTGGAGCTAAGCTCCGGGTATCCTGTGGTGCCCGGTCTCACTGAGGTGTTCGGGGAAACCCCCCCCTCCCCCCGTGAGCGGTGCCTGAGGCGCGTCTGCGGCAGCCTCCCGTAGCCCCACGAGGAAGCCTGAGCAGCATCACTCCGCTGCGGTCCCCGCGTGCTCCCCCCCCCCCCCCGAGACAAGTAATCAATAAATTTACCTCCACACCCCATCAGGCGATCCCGGCAGGGGAGAGCACTGGGAGAGTACCCTCTCACTGAAGATGCTGCTCGTCCCACCACGTGGCTGCAGAGGAGGAAGCGGCCATCTTAAAGGAACATCTCCCCTTAAAGGGGTACAAGGCTGCCTGTCCCAACTGCCAAGAATTTGGCCCTACTGCCTGAGCCTCAGAGTGCCACAACCCACCATCCTCCGTGAGTGGACGGGTAAAAGGAGAGTTCCCGTCACCCTCCCCAGAACGCTATTAAAACAGCACTCCAAACCGAACGAATTTCCCCCAAAAGTGTCTAACAGCCTCCCTAAGGTACCCAGGCATGACGGGGAGGAACCAAAGGAAATCGCAGAACCCCGTAACTAAGTTCTTCCACCCAGCACAGAGACAGATGAAGCTGGCAGCAAGCATCCAAGATGGCGACGAAGAACACGAGGACGCCGCGGAGGCGGCCGATATGCCCCAGCACAGTCCTGCACAACAGCAAGAGCTCAACCCGGCTTTCTTTGAAGCCCTACTCCTCAGAATGCGGAAAGGTTTCACTCAAGACCTCGAGAAGGTTTTAAGGGACATTAGAGAGGATGTGAATAAATTGAACTCACGGGCAGACGAAGTGGAGGCGAAAATGGCAACGATAGCAGATTCCCACTCAAACTTGGAGGATGACATGGCGCGAATGGGCCACGAAATTGCCGAGCTAAAATCCACCATTGAAGATCACGAAAATAGGGACCGCAGGCAGAACCTGCGGTTCAGAGGTATCCCCGAGACGGTCCCCCCAGAATCACTACCAACTTACCTCAAAAACGTTTTCTTAAATCTCTTCCCAAGGCTATACCCAACCTCAATACCCCCCTCCCCCCTCCTCCTCACCCCCACCTGCCAACCTTTAAGAGGAGGGTGCCGGACCTCCAATCCAGGAAGTCTACCACGATCGACGTCACGGAAAGATCTCCCGGGGACTCCCCCTTCAACCCCTGGACACGAAGGTGCCACAGGGGAAAACAAATGGGCCCTCAGAAAGCCCACTTCTTACTTTCCTCTTGTGTGCCCCCCCCCTTCCCCCTTTCCTCCCCCCGTCCAACTCCCTCCCACCCAACCCCTCCCGAGCTCCTCAGGACACAATGACTCACGAACCAAGCTGCGCCCCAACCAGCCCCCCCCAATAATAAACAAACCAACCCCCGTCATGGGATAAATACGGGGTCCAGGCCTCTCAATCCTGGAAGCACGACCCCACAATAATGTCATCAATTAAGATCACTTCCCTAAATGTTAAAGGACTCAACTAAAAAACGTAAGTTAGCACTCCAGGAACTTAAAAAACTCCGGAGCGATATCATATGCTTACAAGAGACACATTTCAACTCTAATGATCCCCCAAACACATTCAAGCAGACCTTTCCCCAGGCCTACTACGCCTCCTCCCAGGTTAAAAAAAGAGGAGTAGCCATTCTAATAAGGAACAGTGTTTCATTTGCCCTCTCCAAGATTAACCGAGATCCAGATGGCCGATACCTGCACATACAAGGTTCCCTCTCTGGAAACCCTATTTCTATAATAAATATTTACGCCCCAAACAAAAATCAAGTTCAATTTATCCAAGTCCTGCTAGACTCCCTTGATCAATCAGCTCTAGCTTCGTTGCTCATAGTTGGCGATTTCAACATGGCCCTATCCCCTGATCAGGATAGAACCACCCAACCGTCCACCCAATATGTAGCCCAGACCCAACAAAAAGCGACAAAACTTAGAGAGGTCTTAAAAAGTTTCTCCCTCACAGATATTTGGAGGGCCCAGCACGTCGGCCAGAGGGACTATACGTTCTTCTCGGCCCCGCACCAATCATACTCGCGGATCGACTATTTCATAGGTTACACAAATGTCCTCCAGGCGTCCTCCCACTCCAATATAGGACCAATAACGTGGTCTGACCATGCCCCGATAGATTTGACCCTAACTCTCCTGTTTGTGAAACACACCTCCTATAATTGGAAACTTAATGATACCATACTGAACGACCCCCAAACAGTAGATACGATTCGACACAAACTAAATATGTTCTTTGAACAAAACAAAGGGTCAGTCCCCCTAGCGTCAACACTGTGGGAAGCCCACAAAGCTCAAATCAGAGGGGATCTAATCTCCCTAGCATCTTATAAAAAAAAGCAGAAACTAAAAATGCAAAAAGAGCTAACTGAAAAAATAACTACCTTGGAACACCAGCATAAAAAGTCACCTTCCAAGAAACTACTCAGAATACTGGAAAAAACTAGGACCGAACTAAGACAGTCCCAATTAGAGAAGGTGGAGAGAAAACTTAAATGGTCCAACCAGAAGTTTTATGACAAAGGCAACAAAGCTGATAAACTATTAGCATCAAAACTTCGGGGCATAAAAACAAGGGGCCAAATTACTAGAATCCACACTAAAGGAGGCCACACCACTTATATCGAAAAAGAAATTGTCCAAGAATTTGCAAAATATTATACAGATCTCTACAATCTCCACCCCCCCAACCAAGACCCAGTAGACGTAGACTATACTGCACCGACACACTTTATTCGAGCAAATACCCAGTATGTACCTGGCAGATACCTGGAATGCGCCGCTCCTCACCTCTGACAAGCCCCGTTGCGTTTGCCTTCCCAGCCTGGGTTCATGCCTGGCTGACGGGCGGCTGATCTGTTAAATGATAATGATTAGGATTTAATAGGCTGCAATGCTTCGCGTGTCTACCAGATGGCATAAATTCATGAATTGTAATGCAGTATATATATATATACTGTGCAGTATTGCAGCCAGCGGGAATAAAATGCTTCAATCCCTGCCTGGAAAATACCTCAATGCACTCGGGCAGAAAACAGTCACAAACCTCAATACACCCGGGTATACCCGAATTCGTGGGACTAGCCGAGCTCGAATAAAGTGTGTCGCCAGTGTATCTCGCAATTTTTAGCAAGATGTAATCTACCATCTCTCACGGAAGAGGAACTCAAAGCCCTAAATGGTAAGATCACCCAGGAGGAATTGGCACAAGCCATAAGCACCCTTAAGATAGCCAAAACCCCTGGTCCAGACGGTTTCTCAAACGCCTATTATAAAAAATTTAGCATGCCGCTCACCCCCTTTCTACTCGATATGTTCAACTCTTTCCTAGAAGGAGCCCCGATCCCAGGCACAATTACAGCTGCCAACCTAGCAATTATACACAAGGAAGGAAGGGACCCGCTGCAATGCGGTAGCTACAGACCAATCTCCCTGCTTAACACAGACCTGAAACTCTTTAGCAAGATCCTAGCAAACCGGTTAAATCCTATTCTCCCCAGACTAATTCATATAGACCAAGTGGGATTTGTGTCAGGAAGACAGGCCTCTGACAACACCCGCAAGATTATTAATATCATTGACCACGTGCATCTCAACAAACTCCAAGCCATGATCCTCAGTCTAGACGCCGAGAAGGCCTTTGATCGGATCAAATGGACCTTCCTAGACAAAACCCTGCTCAAATTCGGCTTCTCAGGCCCGTTTCTAGAGGGGGTCAGAGCACTCTACCAGAACCCCACGGCATACTTAAAATTACCGGGAGGACAATCCAGTCCGATCCACATTAGAAACGGAACCAGACAGGACTGCCCCCTATCCCCCTTGCTATTCGCAATATCAATAGAACCACTGGCGGCCCAAGTTAGAGCAGACCCGAACATCACAGGTGTAACTATAGCTGATAAAAACTACAAAATATCCCTTTTCGCGGACGACGTCTTTCTGACCCTAGCTAACCCACATATCTCCCTGCCCAATCTCCACAAATTATTAGATGAATTTAGTCAGGCCTCAGACTACAAGATAAACAGGGACAAATCTGAGGCACTGAATATATCCCTCCCCGAAGCCACATGGAAACTTCTCCAATCAAACTACAAGTATAGATGGAACTTGTCCCATATAAAATACCTAGGAATAAAAATCACTAAAAAGTACTCCATGCTATATAAAACAAACTATCCCCCCCTATTTAGTCAAATCAAGAGAGACCTAGAGACATGGAATACATACCAGATCTCCTGGTTCGGCAGAATCGTCTCCGCTAAAATGAATATCCTTCCCCGACTGTTATACTATTTCCAAACCCTTCCAATCCCAATACCGTTAGCCGACCTAAAAGATATTCAAAAGCAAATAATGCAATTTATATGGAAGTATCGGAAACCCGAGTCCCGAGGTCAGTGCTCTTAGCAGCTAAAACGAGGGGTGGACTAGGAGTACCAGATGTGGTCAGATATTACCACGCGACCCAGCTCAGACAAGCAGTAGTCTGGAACAGCCCCCCGAGTACAACCTGCTGGTTAGAAATGGAGGCTAGCTATATATCCCCTCTCCCCCTCCCTATATTGCTATGGTCCCCAGAATATAAAGGAAAACCTCCCCAGAAATTTGAGTTAGGAGCAATGAAATGCACGTGGTCTATCTGGTCCAAAAACGGAGGGAAATATGGCCTAACTTCTCCCCCCTCCAAACCCCCCCCACATACTTGGGAACCCTGAATTCCCTCTGGGATGCACCCAGGCCCAAATTGGTCTATTTCAGGACCTTCATATTAGCACGGTAGCGGATCTGCTGGAGAATAATGAAGCTCTGTACTTCCAGGAGCTCAAAAACAAATTAGCGGCCCCCCACCTCCCCATTTTTGCATTCCTACAGCTACGACATTTTCTCAGAGCTCTGTCCGCGTCCTCAAAATTCCCCCCCATAACCAACTTTGAGTCCCTCTGCCAAGTGAGAGAATACCAGAAGGGACTAATTACGTCAATTTATAGAATAATCGAAAATTCCCTCCCCTCGCCCACACATGCCTATATGCAAAAATGGTGTATAGACCTGGGCGTACCCATAGACCTGGAGGAGTGGGAGGACATCTGGGAGGCAGCCCCAAAAACTTCAATCTGCACAGTAACAAAAGAAAACATATACAAAATACTATTTCAATGGTACCTGACCCCGAGTAGATTGAGCCAGATCTTCCCCGGCGCATCGGACCTGTGCTGGAGGGGATGTGGACAGAAAGGGGACATGGCCCACATATGGTGGACATGCCCCGAAATCCAGAAATTCTGGACTAGAATCCAGAGCTTGCTGGACGAGACCCTGGGCCTGGAGGTCCCGCTGGACACTCTGACATACGTGCTGGGCAGCCCAATGGAGGACATCCCGGCCCCCGAGGCCAGACTGATGTCGGCCATACTCACGGCCGCGAGATGTACAGTTGCAGCAGCCTGGAAACAACTGAAAGCACCCTCACGAAGGACAGTAGTAAACAGAATAAACCTAGTCATGAGTATGGAAAGGCTAACAGCAATGCTCAGGCAAAAAATGCCACAATTCCACAACACCTGGGAACCATGGATAAGTCTAGGAATCTCGACACCAGACTAGACACAATTACAAAAAATAACCCATCTCCCCTCACTTACCCCCCGGCACTGATAATAAGAGAGGAACTCCCTATCGCCTCCCCCCCCCCTCCTCCGACCCTCCCCGAAACTTGCCCCCCCCCCCAACCCATCTTTTGTCGTTCCCATCTATCCCCCCCCAACCTGAGTCTCCCCCTTCCCATCTCTTTTTTGACACAAAACTGAGAAAAGGCTTTATTGAGACTGTCTCCATAGAACACAACCAAGTCAACTTAATCCTATCCGATTGTTAAATACTGTACTGATTGTAACCCCTGAATGTACCAACTTTTATCTGTCTCCAAAAAAAAAAAAAAAGTGCGAAGGGGTGAGCTTCAAACTAGGGAAGGAGGAGCCACCCTCCAAATCAGCTAGGACCAGCTGAACAAGAATTGCAAAACATACAGGACCCCTATAAGCTCATATTGAACCCCCAAAATGTAATGTAGACGTGTCAGAGAGGCATAATGAAAGCAATGGAAGATATTACCAGCATAAACTTATAAAGAAAGATATTAATAGCTGAAGAACTGAGAGATTGATAAACATTGGATTTGCCATATGTTTTCTAGTGCCACTGCAGTTTTTTGTGTGTTTATAGAACCTGTGGGTTGCTGAGTTGCTTAATGTCACTTCAGTCATTTCTTCTCTCTTGGCTAAATTAATTGAAACATATCAGTTCACACAGTATTTTGTTCAGAAAATGTAACATGAGATACTGTACTTTATCTTTACGTTGTCTGCAATCCTCTTCTAATCTTTGACAGAAAGCTTAACCTCTAATTCTTTAATATTTATTGCAGACCTTCAGGGTTAATGTGTGGTTTATACCACAAAGGTCACATCTCTCCAACAATTGAACATTTCACAAGAGGAGAAACCTAGAGGATGATATTTTCAGAGCGTTATTAGAGATGGCAATTTTTTTTGCTGGATTTGGTTACGCCTCGGATCGTCTGGTTCCTTTGGTGCACGAATTTCTGTGAATCAGTCTCAGAAAGTGGACGATTCATCTTCTCCAGATTTATTTTTTCACCAACAATTCAATCCGTGGATTGTTAAAATTCACCAGTGGATTTCTGAATTTGCTGATTGGATTCTTAAAATCCACCAGGGAATTGTATCCAATTGTGGTTTCGGATTAATCTACACCAATTGAAACTATAGTAATACGTCAACGGATTTTATACCACGGAGCGGATTTTTAATGAAAATCCCAGAGAATATTGTGAAACCAATTTAACAATTTCGCACATCTCTAGGGGTTAACAAATCAGATTTACAAACGTTACTGGCAGAAAATTGAAAGGTTAGGAAAGGTCTCCACCCTATCTGGAACCCTGAATATGCATAAAAGCAGCCTTTCTACCCCAAAACCTATATTTTCTTTAATTGTAGCGGAACAGTAGGAATTCCAATCCCAGAACACTAGCTGTTTCATCACCAGGAATTCCAAGGAAGAATTCAAAATTCACAGCATATTCACAGGCTTAGTCACATATACACATTGGCATTGGTGGTCCATGAAGGAGGATAGACGTCATAATAAATTTTTAGCTTGCCTACAGTGCTACTACTATTGCCGATTTTCAATTCTCGAAGCACCAGCTCTTCCACAGTATATACAGTATCTTATGTTCTGGTGGTTAGGTGAGCATGGCAGTTGTACTCCATGTGACTCCATTGTTTCTCCTATCTAAGAGAGAAATGTCCATCTTCAAATATGTTTAATCCAAAATACTGTAAAGAAAGCTTCTTAAAATACGTATTAAAAAAATTAGGGTTTGCCCTGAAATTTACTTTACTAGAATGTTTACAGGTGACTTTTTTTGTAATTAAAGGTAAAATACTACACACTCAGAGACAGATGAATAATGGAACAGTTGAACTGGGTTCCCTGAATGGAGAAAGGGGGGGGGATCCTCCGGCGCTGTGCTTCACTCAAATTTCCAGGACACATGCAATGTAAAACAAACAAGGGACCGCGATCAGGAAGGGTTAAATCACAGTAGGGTGCTATGGGTGAGATATGCAGTAGACACACTTACATTTAACCACTAGATTCCCTCTTCTGTGCAGTATATACTTCTTAATATACCCTCAGGAAAAGGGAGAGAACAGAGAAAACATAGTATAACACTGTTTATTGAACAAAATTGATTAAAAATATAGATTGCCAACTCACAAGCGACCATTGAAAAATGGCATAGAGTGCAGAAGTTTCAGTCTCTGCCAGACTTCCTCCCAGATGGTTATGTGTTTGCGCGGAGTCTGTCCCAGTCGATAAGATGGTGGTGCAGGGTTATGGATGAAAATCGGGTGGTTCGCCCAGACTTGTGCACAGCCTGTTCTTCCTCCCGTCAGTCAGCCTCCTTGCAGTTCTTTCCACGTCCCGCGCATGCGCATGCGCTCCGGTGGTAGTGTGTATCAGAATGGGATTCTGCTTCTCTGTACGGTGGCTCTCGAGGACCAAAAGACCGTCAGACGCATTTCGCTAAAAGCTTCCTCAGTGACGTGGATACATGGGGATCAGCAGCACTTTATATATCCTCTAAGGTTTACATTGTCCAATCTGGCACTGTTAATTGCTCTCTATATTAGCATACGAAATTGCACTTGTTTGAATACATCTCAAAATAGCTATAATACATAAATACATATTAAACATTTTAAACACTTTAAAACAATAACTTACATATAAAATTTATAAAAATGCACTGATTCTTTGTACTGTTTTGTATCTTAATTGAAGCAGAATGATGTTATCAGATACTAAGTTCCTGCATTGAGATCCTAAATGAAGGCTGTCAGTTCCATCTCCAGGTTTAACCCTTTAGGTGCTAGGGTTTGCAGGGAGAAGATCCAAAAGGATTCTCTTTGTGATATTTTTTGAATAAAATCTCCTCCCCTCCAATCTGTTTTAACCTGTTCTATTCCTAGGAACTTTAAGCAAGCAGGATTTTTATTGTGTTTAATCCTGTAGTGATTTGACACACTGTGGGTTTCTAAATCATTGATAACATTTCTAATGTGTTCTCCAATTCTTGTTTTCAATTTGCGTATGGTTCTGCCCACATACTGGAGATTGCACCCACATTCCAATACATACACTATGCCTTTGCTGTTACAAGTGATGTGTGACTTGATTGGATATTCAATTGATGAAACAGTACTTTTAAAACTTATGCTTTTTGTATTTAGCTGCGTGTTGTTTTTGCATGCTTTGCAATTCAGACATTTAGAGAAACCTTTAGACAGTTTGTCTAACCAACATTGTTTTTGTTTTGGATGAAGGTAACTTGTCACTAATTTCTGTTTTAAGTTCGGCGCTCGTGAGAAGATCACTTCTGGTTTTTCTCCTATAATTTCTGTTAGCCATTGGTCCTGTTTGAGGATATGCCAATGTTTCTTCAAGATACCCTTTATTTTATTTGACTGTGTATTAAAAGCCGTGATAAAAGGAATAAAATTTTCTTTAAATTTGTCATCTGATTTTTTCTTTTTATATGTTAGCAGTTCTGTTCTGTTTAGTCCTTCTACTTTACTAATCGCTGCTTCTACTGTCTGTAATTTATATTCTTTCTCCAGAAATCTTTCTTTCATTGGTATGATCTGATTTTCATACTCTTCTGGTTTTGTACAGTTTCTTTTTAAACGCCTGAACTCCCCATAAGGGACATTTTCAAGCCAAGTTTTTTTGTGGCAGCTATCTGCTTTAATAAAGTTGTTGCAGTTGACTGATTTAAAGTGTGTTCTCGTATTGATTTTGTCCATTTCTATAAAGATCTCTAAATCTAGAAATTCCACTTTTGTGGGGCTGATATTGTATGTGAAGTTCAAATTGACGGTGTTTTGGTTTATTGTGTCAAAGAAACTTTGTAGGGATGTTAGGTCTCCTCTCCATATGATCACAATATCGTCAATGTAGCGACGATAGAGTACCAGGTTTGCCTCCCAGGTCTGGTTGGGCCAGATTACTTGGTCCTCCCACCAACCGAGAAAAAGGTTTGCATAACTGGGGGCAAACCTGGTACCCATCGCAGTCCCTCTTGTCTGCAAGTAGAATTCTTCTCCAAACCAGAAGGCATTGTGATCAAGTATAAACCTAATACCTTTGGACGGGAAGTATTAGATGATTCATCCAACAACAAAGAAATCGTAATTAAACCAGCAGATAAGGGGGGAGGTGTGATCATTTTAGACACACAAGACTATGTAAAGGAGGCTGAACGTCTATTGGGAGATGAAACTACATACAGGAAACTTAAATCTAATCCAAAGATAAAATTTGAAAAAGAAATGATATCTATGCTAGATGAAGGATTGGAAAAAGGGATCCTTATAAAAAAAGAGTATGACTTCATTAGAATAGAGAATCCAAAGACACCAGTCTTCTATTACCTTCCGAAACTACACAAGTCGCTGATTAATCCCCCCGGAAGGCCCATAATATCTGGGATAAATTCAATAACACAGAATCTATCAGCATATATAGATATGCTATTACAACCTGCAGTGAAAAAACTTCAATCACACCTGAAGGACACAACACAAATACTACAGTTGCTAGAAAAAGTGGTCTGGCAACCAGAATTTCTGCTGGCAACGTGTGATATAACATCACTGTACACGTGTATAGACCACACGCAGGGTTGTAATGCTACGAAATATTGTTTGGAAAAACATCTGACAATAGCTCCAACTCAGTTGGATTTCATTATTGACGGTATTAGGTTTATACTTGATCACAATGCCTTCTGGTTTGGAGAAGAATTCTACTTGCAGACAAGAGGGACTGCGATGGGTACCAGGTTTGCCCCCAGTTATGCAAACCTTTTTCTCGGTTGGTGGGAGGACCAAGTAATCTGGCCCAACCAGACCTGGGAGGCAAACCTGGTACTCTATCGTCGCTACATTGACGATATTGTGATCATATGGAGAGGAGACCTAACATCCCTACAAAGTTTCTTTGACACAATAAACCAAAACACCGTCAATTTGAACTTCACATACAATATCAGCCCCACAAAAGTGGAATTTCTAGATTTAGAGATCTTTATAGAAATGGACAAAATCAATACGAGAACACACTTTAAATCAGTCAACTGCAACAACTTTATTAAAGCAGATAGCTGCCATAAAAAAACTTGGCTTGAAAATGTCCCTTATGGGGAGTTCAGGCGTTTAAAAAGAAACTGTACAAAACCAGAAGAGTATGAAAATCAGATCATACCAATGAAAGAAAGATTTCTGGAGAAAGAATATAAATTACAGACAGTAGAAGCAGCGATTAGTAAAGTAGAAGGACTAAACAGAACAGAACTGCTAACATATAAAAAGAAAAAATCAGATGACAAATTTAAAGAAAATTTTATTCCTTTTATCACGGCTTTTAATACACAGTCAAATAAAATAAAGGGTATCTTGAAGAAACATTGGCATATCCTCAAACAGGACCAATGGCTAACAGAAATTATAGGAGAAAAACCAGAAGTGATCTTCTCACGAGCACCGAACTTAAAACAGAAATTAGTGACAAGTTACCTTCATCCAAAACAAAAACAATGTTGGTTAGACAAACTGTCTAAAGGTTTCTCTAAATGTCTGAATTGCAAAGCATGCAAAAACAACACGCAGCTAAATACAAAAAGCATAAGTTTTAAAAGTACTGTTTCATCAATTGAATATCCAATCAAGTCACACATCACTTGTAACAGCAAAGGCATAGTGTATGTATTGGAATGTGGGTGCAATCTCCAGTATGTGGGCAGAACCATACGCAAATTGAAAACAAGAATTGGAGAACACATTAGAAATATTATCAATGGTTTAGAAACCCACAGTGTGTCAAATCACTACAGGATTAAACACAATAAAAATCCTGCTTGCTTAAAGTTCCTAGGAATAGAACAGGTTAAAACAGATTGGAGGGGAGGAGATTTTATTCAAAAAATATCACAAAGAGAATCCTTTTGGATCTTCTCCCTGCAAACCCTAGCACCTAAAGGGTTAAACCTGGAGATGGAACTGACAGCCTTCATTTAGGATCTCAATGCAGGAACTTAGTATCTGATAACATCATTCTGCTTCAATTAAGATAAAAAACAGTACAAAGAATCAGTGCATTTTTATAAATCTTATATGTAAGTTATTGTTTTAAAGTGTTTAAAATGTTTAATATGTATTTATGTATTATAGCTATTTTGAGATGTATTCAAACAAGTGCAATTTCGTATGCTAATATAGAGAGCAATTAACAGTGCCAGATTGGACAATGTAAACCTTAGAGGATATATAAAGTGCTGCTGATCCCCATGTATCCACGTCACTGAGGAAGCTTTTAGCGAAACGCGTCTGACGGTCTTTTGGTGCTCGCGAGCCACCGTACAGAGAAGCAGAATCCCATTCTGATACACACTACCACAGGAGCGCATGCGCATGCGCGGGACGTGGAAAGAACTGCAAGGAGGCTGACTGACGGGAGCAAAACCAGTACTGTTTGTTTTTAAACCGTTTTTGTATTTGTCTTCCTTGCGCATGACTCCAGTGCTGTTGCTTGCCATACGTGTACACGCTAGCCATGAGTGCGGTCTCCCTATTTACCATCTAGGGAGTA
Organism: Ascaphus truei; assembly: GCF_040206685.1. Classification (NCBI taxonomy): domain Eukaryota; kingdom Metazoa; phylum Chordata; class Amphibia; order Anura; family Ascaphidae; genus Ascaphus; species Ascaphus truei. Next base: position 91,282,778 of record NC_134490.1, read on the forward strand.
CTTGCGTCCCATTGGTTGAGTGACGTCACGTCTGGTTAGCTTCCGGTACTTCAGGGGACTGCGCATGAGTAACGCTACTCTTTAAGAAAGCCCACACTAGGTGAAACGCGTTAGAGGCGCAGGGGTCTGTTTCCCCTCCTCGTGTGTTTTTTAATCCATGCTCAAATAAAGATTTTTTTTTTAGCCCAGTCCAGCCTTTGCAACTTTTTCTGTGCAGTCGTGCCCGCTGATTCACCCCCCTCCTTGGCAAGGGTGACTTCGTCCTGTCTCTGCACACAGCGAGGAGCACACACACCCGGATGAAAACGGAATTATGTGAGTACTTTATTATTTTTCTACTCAAGTGAGAGCTTCCCCAGGTTCACTGGTTCATATAGATGCTGGATTTATGTTAGGGGTTTGGGTGGGTCTTAGGACTTCCCCCAGACAACCCTTCTGATCCTTGCCAGACCGTGTTCCAACTAGGGGTTAATCAACATAGCTCCTTACAGCAATTTATTACTACAATATATGATCCGGATGCAGTTATTTATTTCTGCATGTGGAAATTATGCTCTATAGCACTGGTTAATTGAGGGGACTTCACCTCAATATTCCCCTGGTATAAGAGCTGTGCAGAGAGAACTGCATCTCCCTGCACTACTTTTCCAGGCGATCACACAGTTTTTATTTTAATTTTATTAACATAGTATTGAAGTAGGGTGTCGCTACCACATTAATTTCAGATCCGGGGACCCTCTGCATCCTTAGTTACAGGCCTCCGTAGGGGGTGCCGGTATCTCTGGCAAATTTAAATGTCCCGCGTCACGTGACATTGGAGAACTAAAATTGCAGGAGATAATGACACCCCATAATGGGACCTATACCTCGGGAAACATGGGTGACCTGACCTGACATTAATGAGGTTCAGTTCCAGAGACACCCTACTTCAGTAATATGCTATAAAAATTCAAATGAAAACAGAGCTGCATCCACAAAGTTTCCTCCAGCTCCTGAGTCAATGAAAGCGGTGGTAGAAGTCTTGAACTTATCGCCTGAAAGGGAGACTGGAAATGTAAGTTTCTTAGGGAGTTCACCTTTAGAAAGGGGACGTGGAGACATTACACCCAGAGAGAGCCCCTCTGTACTCACTGGGTGTTCCCGTCCCGGACCCAGTGGACACTCCCGAACCAGATGTTCCATGGATCCGCAGTAGAAACACAATCCCCCGGCGTGGCGGAACTGCCATATCGGTGTGTGGATGCGTTGTACCCCGAATTGCATTGGCACTGGCAACTCCAGTGCAAGAGTGTTGCTGGGAGTACTGGAGAACGGAACTTGAAAGTTATGGACGCGAGTGCGATGACGCTCTGAGCGGCGTACCTGGATACATTGATCCACTTGGACAGCCAAATCAATGAGGACCTCCAATTGATCCGGCCTGGATTGGCGAGAGAGTTCATCCTTGATGGGATCTGCCAGGCCTTGCCAGAACACGGAGACGAGAGCCTTTTGTCCCCAGTTAGTCTCGGCTGCTAGAGTCCGGAATTCCACAGCATGCTGCGTCACCATTCGCCGTACCTGAGTGATCTGGAGGAGAGAAACAGATGCCATCTCCCGACGAGCGGAAGAATCGAATACTTGTTGAAACTCGGCTTTAAATGCTGGGTAATCTTGGGTAAGGTCAGAACATCGCTCCCAAACCGGGGAAACCCAAGCCAGGGCGCTGCCAGTGAGGAGGTTATAAATGTAGGCTACCTTCTTGCGATCAGTATTGTAGAGATGGGGAGCCATTTCAAACTGCACCTCACACTGGTTTAGGAAACCCCTACAATCTTGCGGTTCACCTGCATAAGGCTTGGCTTGGGGGGAGGAATCCTTACATCTGAGCTGCTAACTGCGCTTGCGGAGTGGGGGCTTACATCTGGCGGGGTCGCGGTCAGTACCCTGTCTGAGAGTACTGCGACCTGGCGTGTAAGTGTCACAATTTGATCCGCCATGGCCTGGTTATGCTGAAGCAGATTAGAGAGAAACTGTTGAAGTTCGGTCTGGTCTTGCGTCTTGTGGGCTCGACATAATGTTACGCCGGTGCTGCCCGCAGACCAGACCCGTCCCCTGTGCTGAGGTGGGACGTAGGGATACACGCACCCGCAGCAAAGGGAGCACGTCCGGAGTGTGGTGTTAGTGTTGCCAGGCCAGGTATAGTAATGAAGACAATACTTGCCGGTACCGGTAGTAGAGGAGGAGTAGTTATTGCCGTTGCCAAGACCAGGGATAGGAGAGTTGCGGATGATCGAAGGTATAAGCCGTGTTACAGGGATGCCAGAAGTCACGAAGTCCAAGTAGAGCCGAAGTCGAGAGCCAGAGGGGGTAGTCGTCCAATCCGCGTCAATACCTGAGGAGTCACTGAGAGAGTAGTCAAATGCTTCCATACAGAACTGTGTCGAGCAACGAGTGATGGGAAGCACAGGCATAAAAAAGCTGGGCAGGCCAATGGGAAAAGGGGGCAGGCCTGGAGGACTGCAAGGAGTCCTCCCTGATAGGAGGGAGGTTTTACAGCCCAGCTGAGTGTAATCATTGATTTGCATGGAACTGTGTGATGCTTGGGGGCGATGCCTCACTGCAGGAGCAGTGGTTAAAAGTGCTCTGTTAGGCGTGTGCTCTGTAAGCTGGGAATGCATGCACATAATGTCTGAAGCTGGCGTGCGTGTAGGTGTGCGTGCAGGAGGGCGTGGGCGCGCCCGGCGCTGAGCAGAGGAATCGCCGAGAGGAGTGATCCCACGACGGCGGCAGGGGCGAGGAGCCGTGGAGGACGGTAAGGCAGGATTGTTTTGTGGATCCAGGGGCTCCCTGCGGAGAGGGGGTGCTCTGTGTGGGAAGCGAGGAGAATGCCAATTCCTGACACTGGCAGTTTTCCAGCTCTTAGGGATATGGTCTGCAGACAGAACAGGGCACAGGTGGAGAGCGGGACATGAGTCCCAGGTCCTTTGGCTGTGGGGGCTCTTGCCTTCAGCACTAGAAGATGGGCCCGGCCAGAGGTCGTGCCCAACTTCTGCATCCAGCTGCCTGGCCTCTGGTTGCTGGCAGACCCGGGCTCTCTCCAGCTGCTGTAGGCAGCCCTCACTCCCTCCCTGTCCCGTGCCTGCTTCTCTCTCATTCTGGTGCATGCTGGAAGCGTGGCATGGGACAGTGAGGGAGGCCCTCAGCTGTGTGGGAGTGAGATGGAGGCCCGCAGCAGCTTGGGAAAGCCAGGACTCGGCTGCCCAAAACTATCCCCACAGTAAGTATGTATTGTGGGCTGGTGTAAGTATGTATTTGTGGGTGATAGTGTAAGTATGTATTTGTGAGTGATTGTGCAAGTATGTATTTGGGGGAAAGTAATGTTGTCAGTATGTATTTTGGGGGGCGGTTAGTGTTGTTAGTTTGTATTTTGAGGGGGTAATGTTGTATGTATTTTGTGAGGGGGTAATTATGGTGGTAGGTGATTATGTGTGGGGAATTGTATGGTTATTGAGGGGGAATTGTGTGTGGCCAGGGGGGGAGGAGGAGGTGGAGATTGAGGGAGTGTGATTGAGTGAGAGGGAGGTAATTGAATAATAGCAGAGGGGGGAGAGTGAGAGAAGGTTTATGAGGGAGTGAGGAAAAGAGAAGGGTGAGGAAGAGAGATGGGGAGAGAAGTACATGTGGAGAGGGGAAGGGAATAGAGGAGGAGATTTGAAATGGGGTGGCTCGAAAGACCACTGTTATGGGGGGAGGCCCTGGTCGAATTTCTATTCCCGGGCCCCCTGGAAATCTGTCGGCGGCCCTGACCAAAACTAATATAGTATTGAATGTATCTGCTAAATGAACTACACTGATAATTCAGGCTGCTTTTCTGTACCAGAGACTCATTTAAAATGGCTTAAGTGAGTGAAATAGTTCAGCTACCATTGTTTAATGGATCAAGGGAACAATGAAAATATATTTTATTCAAATATATAAACTTGTAACAGCAAAATTGTTTGCAATGTTTAGCCAAATAAGTTATAAATGAGAAGTCAATGCCCTGACTAAAAAATATATTATTTTATTCTTAACTTATAAACCTGCTGTTTACATCTTGGGACCAGAATTCTAGTGTCATTTTTTATTATTATTGAGGAACTAAGCCCCAGGAAATCATGGTCAAAGGTATGGATTACAATGTGTAACGGGAGACTCCTGTGGCGGGTAGGATCTCGGTGGCCGGAACAGCACGAGCGTAGTAGGGGTCACAAGCAGGGGTCTGAGGCAGGCGGCAGGTAGAGAAGTCAGGTACAAGCAGAGGTCCGAGGCAGGCGGCAGGTAGCGAAGTCAGGAAACAAGCAGAGGTCCGAGGCAGGCGGCAGGTAGCGAAGTCAGGTAACAAGCAGAGGTCGGCAACGAGGAGACTGGAACAGGACAGGGGAGCAAGGACAGGTCTGGGGGCAGGGACTGAGAACAGGAACAAACAGGGACAAGCCAGATTACCAGCAGGGGCTTTTACTGTGAATAGACTTCTATAATACAGGTACAGGTACAGAAAACAGATCAGAAGCATGTGCATAAGGAGTCTGACTTCAAGCAAAGGCAAAAACAACAGACAGGAAGCAAGCTATAAAGGACAGAGACAGGAGCAACAAGAAGACAGACAGACTGAGGAACCCAGAGCCAACAGAAGGCAGCAGCACACCCAGTGGACAAGGAAGCTATGGCTAGGCAGGAGGTCTAGGCGATCCTGACATTACTCCCCCCCCCCTCAAGAGCGTTCTCCAGATGATCCTCCAGGCTCTTCCCGGAGGCCCTGATGAAAAGTGGACTCAAGGTGACCCACCTCTGGTGGTTTGTCAGCGGGCAGAGAGTACTCCACAGGAACAGACTGAAAAAGTCCATCAGAAAGCCGACAGAGGAATTCAATTCTCTCTCGGAATAGTTGAATGTCAGGATGCATCAACCCAAACGCCAGAGAATCTGTGAGCAGTAAGCTTGACTTTGCAAAGTAGGTCACAGGCTCAGCAGAGGACGCATCAGATATTCGTAGATAAACGGAAGAACGTGCGCTTGTCTTCACAGCAGGAGCAGAGGAGCCAGCAGATCCTCCTGACAACCCTCCAGGTTTAGCAAGGTGTCCCTGATGGAAGGCCGACTCACGATGCCTTAGGACAACACTCCATGTTTTGCAGGAACATAGGGATCAGCAACAACTCCGGACAACCCTCCAGGCTCTTCAGGGAAATCTTGATGGAAGGCCAACTTAATGTGTACGTCAAGTGCTGATGGGAAATCTGTGAGAGGTGTATTTATCCTCATTGCAAGAGCGTTGGCATCAGCATCATGAATATTAGGCATAGCAAGAAACTTCACCAGGGATCCGTCTAACGTCATAGCAGGGGCATCGGGAACAGATACATCAGGCTCTTCACATGCAGCAGAGGGGACATATTCACTTTCCGTGGTCTCTTTTTGCGACTGCCTTTTCGTGGCATCACCCAATGAAAAACCATCTATTCGAGTTTTCAGCTCTTCCTCCAGCGAGGCTCTGGTTATGCTCAGTGTGGCCTTCAGCTCCTCATGCTGTTCTTTGGGAACACACTGGGTACTCATATAATCTTGCAGCATCTTTATTTTGTAGGCAGTCTGGAAACTTTCTTCCTGCAGAACTCGCTGCTTTTCTTCAGCATTCACCCATTTCTCCTTGGTGTCCGGCAGATGTGTACGCAGTTCTCGCAGCTGACTCTGCAGCATATTTTCTGCTTGTGTGCGCCGCTCCAGGGAGACACGTTCTTCTTGCAGCACTCTCTCTGCATTCTGCAGTGCTGTCTGCACATCTAACTTTTCCTGGGCCAACTGTTTCTTCTCCTCTCCTAATTTATGGAGTTTCTTATCTCCTTCACTGACTTGGACATAGAGATTCTTGCACTCTTGTGTTACAGTTTCAAAACTGATATTTAACCCTTCGAAGATTTCTCTCAATGAACCTAGTTCTGTGTTGAAGTGGCAACTCTTCTCCTCAGAGGCTTCCAGCTCTGTAGTAAGCCTGTGAACCTCTTTCTGAGATGCTTCCAGTGCTGCGTCAACTTGAGCCATGAAACTCTGGTACTGGGCAGAATCAGCGTAGGCCTTCTCCAGCTTACTTGACAAGATCAACCTGTCATTCTCCAACTGATATTTTTCTTTTTCCCAGTCACCCTCTGCTTTTTCCAGCGCTAATTGCATCCTTGACTTTTCTTCTATCAATAGTCTCTTCTCCTCTTCTGATTCATGGAGTCTTTTATCTCCTTCACTGGCTTGGACAGAGAAGTTCTTACTCATTTGGTTTATAATTTCAAACCTACTATTTAACTCTTTGGAGGCGTCTCTCATAGAACGTATCTCTGTTTTCAAGTAGCATCTCTCCTCCCGAACGACTTCCATATCTTTTTTGAAGTAGCAAACCTCCTCCTGGGAGACTTTAAGCTCTATTAAGCCTGTCAATTTCCTTCATAGAGATTTCCAGGAATTCGTTACTTTTAGAAGCAAGGCGCCGATTCTCAGCAGCATCAGTATATGCCTTCTCCAGCTCAGCTGAAATGCCATCCAGGTCCCTCTCCAACTGCTCTTTTTATTTCTCCTTTAGAACACACTTAGCAATTGCTGAGGATAGACAGTTTTGTAGTGCAGAATTAGCTTCTTGCTCCTTATCTAAACGTCCATACAGACAAGCAATCGCTTTCTGTGCAGCTTGAAGCGTCTGAGTAGGAGTATCTTTCTTCTCTTCCACTATTCTTGGGATAGGTCTGTGAGTTGCCTTAAGCTGCAGCATATCTCTTTCATCAAATGCAGACTCTGAGGTTAAATTTTCATTCTTAATTCCTTCTGCAACTTCCACAGTAATGCCTCCCTTCTTTTTCTTCTTCTTCCTTGCTTTGAGAAGTTCTGAAGAATCAGTGGTACTGTGTTCACATTTACTTCTCAAGACTGTTTGAGTGGGAGCCATAATTTCAGACATGGGGAAACCACACTTCCCAAAAAAACAGTAAAAAGGAAATGTGTTTTTAAAACAGAAGCATTAGAATGAATAACAGGAATATTAGACACAGAGAGACACAAGATAGAAGAGCTGACCCTTTGAGACTTTAGCATCAGTCACAGAGATTTATAAATGCAAGGAAAAAACATAGACAGAGAAACCTGTAGTTATATCTGAATCTTTAGGCATCAGGCGTAGGGATATCATATAGACAGAGAGAACCTGTAGTTATATCTGAATCTTTAGGCATCAGGCATAGGGATATCATATAGACAGAGAGAACCTGCAGTTACATCTGAATCTTTAGGCATCAGGCGTAGGGATATCATATAGACAAAGAAAACCTGCAGTTGAATCTGAAACTTTAGATATCAGGCATAGAAATATCATAGACAGCAGGAAACTAATACAGAGAAAACTTGTAGTTACAGTAGATCTGAAACTTTTGACATCGGACATAGGAATATCAGACAGAGAACCCTGCAGTCAAATCTGAAACCTTGCAGGTAAACCTGAAACCTTAGAACCAATCATATGTAAAACTACAGATTGCAGTGATTTTTCCTGCATGCAGTAACAAAATAATGGAAGCACTCTTGTCTTTTGAAATGGGAACCCTGTGAACAGCAGTGGTCCAACCAGATCAGCGAGATCCAGAAGTGGCCTTTTCTTTCTGTCACGGGAGACTCCTGTGGCGGGTAGGATCTCGGTGGCCGGAACAGCACGAGCGTAGTAGGGGTCACAAGCAGGGGTCCGAGGCAGGCGGCAGGTAGCGAAGTCAGGTACAAGCAGAGGTCCGAGACAGGCGGCAGGTAGCAAAGTCAGGTAACAAGCAGAGGTCGGCAATGAGGAGGCTGGAACAGGACAGGGGAGCAAGGACAGGTCTGGGGGCAGGGACTGAACAAGAACAAACAGGGACAAGACAGATTACCAGCAAGGGCTTTTACTGTGAACAGACTTCTATAATACAGGTACAGGTACAGAAAACAGATCAGGATCAGAAGCATGTGCATAAGGAGTCTGACTTCAAGCAAAGGCAAAAACAACAGACAGGAAGCAAGCTATAAAGGACAGAGACAGGAGAAGACAGGAAAAGACAGACAGACAGAAGAACCCAGAGCCAACAGAAGGCAGCAGCACACCCAGTGGACATGGAAGCTATGGCTAGGCAGGAGGTCTAGGCGATCCTGACACAATGCCAACAAGTCAGTCATACAAAAAAATCTCCGTCATCTGAAGAGTTTTCTTTTGCTTGAATAGTATAATAATGGAAATTCTTAATAATGTAGACTTTAAAACCAGAGACAGAACATGAAACACAGACAGAGCTCAGTGCTACATCCAATGACACTAATGCACGGTACAGTGCCTAAATATATATATATATATAGATATATTTTGAATAAAATGGTTTTTTAGTTTATCTCTTTGGCCAAAGTGTTGTAAGTCCTTGAGCCCCTCCAAGTCAGATCGCGTCTCAAGGGTCCTAACACTAAAATAGATTCTTAATAACCTGCACATTACCAGGAAGTATAATTTATAATAAATCTGTCAAAATTAGTTGCATAGTTCTAAATCTGATTTAAGCTCTTATTAACCTGTCTAATACCAGGAAAAGCACTAGGTATTAGATTTGTCACAATCAAACTGCATGCAAGTTCCCATGAGTGTGGAAGGTGCAAAGGAGTGAGCTTTAACCATTTAAAAGTGCGAGGGGGTGAGCTTCAAACTAGGGAAGGAGGAGCCACCCTCCAAATCAGCTAGGACCAGCTGAACAAGAATTGCAAAACATACAGGACCCCTATAAGCTCATATTGAACCCCCAAAATGTAATGTAAACTTGTCAGAGAGGCATAATGAAAGCAATGGAAGATATTACCAGCATAAACTTATAAAGAAAGATATTAATAGCTGAAGAACTGAGAGATTGATAAACATTGGATTTGCCATATGTTTTCTAGTGCCACTGCAGTTTTTTGTGTGTTTATAGAACCTGTGGGTTGCTGAGTTGCTTAATGTCACTTCAGTCATTTCTTCTCTCTTGGCTAAATTAATTGAAACATATCAGTTCACACAGTATTTTGTTCAGAAAATGTAACATGAGATACTGTACTTTATCTTTACGTTGTCTGCAATCCTCTTCTAATCTTTGACAGAAAGCTTAACCCCTAATACTTGAATATTTATTGCAGACCTTCAGGGTTAATGTGTGGTTTATACCACAAAGGTCACATCTCTCCAACAATTGAACATTTCACAAGAGGAGAAACCTAGAGGATGATATTTTCAGAGCGTTATTAGAGATGGCAATTTTTTTTGCCGGATTTGGTTACGCCTCGGATCGTCTGGTTCCTTTGGTGCACGAATTTCTGTGAATCAGTCTCAGAAAGTGGACGATTCATCTTCTCCAGATTTATTTTTTCACCGACAATTCAATCCGTGGATTGTTAAAATTCACCAGTGGATTTCTGAATTTGCTGATTGGATTCTTAAAATCCACCAGGGAATTGTATCCAATTGTGGTTTCGGATTAATCTACACCAATTGAAACTATAGTAATACGTCAACGGATTTTATACCACGGAGCGGATTTTAATGAAAATCCCAGAGAATATTGTGAAACCAATTTTAACAATTTCGCACATCTCTAGGGGTTAACAAATCAGATTTACAAACGTTACTGGCAGAAAATTGAAAGGTTAGGAAAGGTCTCCACCCTATCTGGAACCCTGAATATGCATAAAAGCAGCCTTTCTACCCCAAAACCTATATTTTCTTTAATTGTAGCGGAACAGTAGGAATTCCAATCTCAGAACACTAGCTGTTTCATCACCAGGAATTCCAAGGAAGAATTCAAAATTCACAGCATATTCACAGGCTTAGTCACATATACACATTGGCATTGGTGGTCCATGAAGGAGGATAGACGTCATAATAAATTTTTAGCTTGCCTACAGTGCTACTACTATTGCCGATTTTCAATTCTCGAATCACCAGCTCTTCCACAGTATATACAGTGTCTTATGTTCTGGTGGTTAGGTGAGCATGGCAGTTGTACTCCATGTGACTCCATTGTTTCTCCTATCTAAGAGAGAAATGTCCATCTTCAAATATGTTTAATCCAAAATACTGTAAAGAAAGCTTCTTAAAATACGTATTAAAAAAATTAGGGTTTGCCCTGAAATTTACTTTACTAGAATGTTTACAGGTGACTTTTTTTTTAATTAAAGGTAAAATACTACACACTCAGAGACAGATGCATAATGGAACAGTCGAACTGGGTTCCCTGAATGGAGAAAGGGGGGGGATCCTCCGGCGCTGTGCTTCACTCAAATTTCCAGGACACATGCAATGTAAAACAAACAAGGGACCGCGATCAGGAAGGGTTAAATCACAGTAGGGTGCTATGGGTGAGATATGCAGTAGACACACTTACATTTAACCACTAGATTCCCTCTTCTGTGCAGTATATACTTCTTAATATACCCTCAGGAAAAGGGAGAGAACAGAGAAAACATAGTATAACACTGTTTATTGAACAAAATTGATTAAAAATATAGATTGCCAACTCACAAGCGACCATTGAAAAATGGCATAGAGTGCAGAAGTTTCAGTCTCTGCCAGACTTCCTCCCAGATGGTTAGGTGTCCGCGCGGAGTCTGTCCCAGTCGATAAGATGGTGGTGCAGGGTTATGGATGAAAATCGGGTGGTTCGCCCAGACTTGTGCACAGCCTGTTCTTCCTCCCGTCAGTCAGCCTCCTTGCAGTTCTTTCCACGTCCCGCGCATGCGCATGCGCTCCGGTGGTAGTGTGTATCAGAATGGGATTCTGCTTCTCTGTACGGTGGCTCGCGAGGACCAAAAGACCGTCAGACGCGTTTCCTCTAAGGTTTACATTGTCCAATCTGGCACTGTTAATTGCTCTCTATATTAGCATACGAAATTGCACTTGTTTGAATACATCTCAAAATAGCTATAATACATAAATACATATTAAACATTTTAAACACTTTAAAACAATAACTTACATATAAAATTTATAAAAATGCACTGATTCTTTGTACTGTTTTTTATCTTAATTGAAGCAGAATGATGTTATCAGATACTAAGTTCCTGCATTGAAATCCTAAATGAAGGCTGTCAGTTCCATCTCCAGGTTTAACCCTTTAGGTGCTAGGGTTTGCAGGGAGAAGATCCAAAAGGATTCTCTTTGTGATATTTTTTGAATAAAATCTCCTCCCCTCCAATCTGTTTTAACCTGTTCTATTCCTAGGAACTTTAAGCAAGCAGGATTTTTATTGTGTTTAATCCTGTAGTGATTTGACACACTGTGGGTTTCTAAACCATTGATAATATTTCTAATGTGTTCTCCAATTCTTGTTTTCAATTTGCGTATGGTTCTGCCCACATACTGGAGATTGCACCCACATTCCAATACATACACTATGCCTTTGCTGTTACAAGTGATGTGTGACTTGATTGGATATTCAATTGATGAAACAGTACTTTTAAAACTTATGCTTTTTGTATTTAGCTGCGTGTTGTTTTTGCATGCTTTGCAATTCAGACATTTAGAGAAACCTTTAGACAGTTTGTCTAACCAACATTGTTTTTGTTTTGGATGAAGGTAACTTGTCACTAATTTCTGTTTTAGGTTCGGCGCTCGTGAGAAGATCACTTCTGGTTTTTCTCCTATAATTTCTGTTAGCCATTGGTCCTGTTTGAGGATATGCCAATGTTTCTTCAAGATACCCTTTATTTTATTTGACTGTGTATTAAAAGCCGTGATAAAAGGAATAAAATTTTCTTTAAATTTGTCATCTGATTTTTTCTTTTTATATGTTAGCAGTTCTGTTCTATTTAGTCCTTCTACTTTACTAATCGCTGCTTCTACTGTCTGTAATTTATATTCTTTCTCCAGAAATCTTTCTTTCATTGGTATGATCTGATTTTCATACTCTTCTGGTTTTGTACAGTTTCTTTTTAAACGCCTGAACTCCCCATAAGGGACATTTTCAAGCCAAGTTTTTTTGTGGCAGATATCTGCTTTAATAAAGTTGTTGCAGTTGACTGATTTAAAGTGTGTTCTCGTATTGATTTTGTCCATTTCTATAAAGATCTCTAAATCTAGAAATTCCACTTTTGTGGGGCTGATATTGTATGTGAAGTTCAAATTGACGGTGTTTTGGTTTATTGTGTCAAAGAAACTTTGTAGGGATGTTAGGTCTCCTCTCCATATGATCACAATATCGTCAATGTAGCGACGATAGAGTACCAGGTTTGCCTCCCAGGTCTGGTTGGGCCAGATTACTTGGTCCTCCCACCAACCGAGAAAAAGGTTTGCATAACTGGGGGCAAACCTGGTACCCATCGCAGTCCCTCTTGTCTGCAAGTAGAATTCTTCTCCAAACCAGAAGGCATTGTGATCAAGTATAAACCTAATACCGTCAATAATGAAATCCAACTGAGTTGGAGCTATTGTCAGATGTTTTTCCAAACAATATTTCGTAGCATTACAATCCTGCGTGTGGTCTATACACGTGTACAGTGATGTTATATCACATGTTGCCAGCAGAAATTCTGGTTGCCAGACCACTTTTTCTAGCAACTGTAGTATTTGTGTTGTGTCCTTCAGGTGTGATTGAAGTTTTTTCACTGCAGGTTGTAATAGCATATCTATATATGCTGATAGATTCTGTGTTATTGAATTTATCCCAGATATTATGGGCCTTCCGGGGGGATTAATCAGCGACTTGTGTAGTTTCGGAAGGTAATAGAAGACTGGTGTCTTTGGATTCTCTATTCTAATGAAGTCATACTCTTTTTTTATAAGGATCCATTTTTCCAATCCTTCATCTAGCATAGATATCATTTCTTTTTCAAATTATATCTTTGGATTAGATTTAAGTTTCCTGTATGTAGTTTCATCTCCCAATAGACGTTCAGCCTCCTTTACATAGCCTTGTGTGTCTAAAATGACCAGACCTCCCCCCTTATCTGCTGGTTTAATTACGATTTCTTTGGACGGGAAGTATTAGATGATTTATCCAACAACAAAGAAATCGTAATTAAACCAGCAGATAAGGGGGGAGGTGTGGTCATTTTAGACACACAAGACTATGTAAAGGAGGCTGAACGTCTATTGGGAGATGAAACTACATACAGGAAACTTAAATCTAATCCAAAGATAAAATTTGAAAAAGAAATGATATCTATGCTAGATGAAGGATTGGAAAAAGGGATCCTTATAAAAAAAGAGTATGACTTCATTAGAATAGAGAATCCAAAGACACCAGTCTTCTATTACCTTCCGAAACTACACAAGTCGCTGATTAATCCCCCCGGAAGGCCCATAATATCTGGGATAAATTCAATAACACAGAATCTATCAGCATATATAGATATGCTATTACAACCTGCAGTGAAAAAACTTCAATCACACCTGAAGGACACAACACAAATACTACAGTTGCTAGAAAAAGTGGTCTGGCAACCAGAATTTCTGCTGGCAACGTGTGATATAACATCACTGTACACGTGTATAGACCACACGCAGGGTTGTAATGCTACGAAATATTGTTTGGAAAAACATCTGACAATAGCTCCAACTCAGTTGGATTTCATTATTGACGGTATTAGGTTTATACTTGATCACAATGCCTTCTGGTTTGGAGAAGAATTCTACTTACAGACAAGAGGGACTGCGATGGGTACCAGGTTTGCCCCCAGTTATGCAAACCTTTTTCTCGGTTGGTGGGAGGACCAAGTAATCTGGCCCAACCAGACCTGGGAGGCAAACCTGGTACTCTATCGTCGCTACATTGACGATATTGTGATCATATGGAGAGGAGACCTAACATCCCTACAAAGTTTCTTTGACACAATAAACCAAAACACCGTCAATTTGAACTTCACATACAATATCAGCCCCACAAAAGTAGAATTTCTAGATTTAGAGATCTTTATAGAAATGGACAAAATCAATACGAGAACACACTTTAAATCAGTCAACTGCAACAACTTTATTAAAGCAGATAGCTGCCACAAAAAAACTTGGCTTGAAAATGTCCCTTATGGGGAGTTCAGGCGTTTAAAAAGAAACTGTACAAAACCAGAAGAGTATGAAAATCAGATCATACCAATGAAAGAAAGATTTCTGGAGAAAGAATATAAATTACAGACAGTAGAAGCAGCGATTAGTAAAGTAGAAGGACTAAACAGAACAGAACTGCTAACATATAAAAAGAAAAAATCAGATGACAAATTTAAAGAAAATTTTATTCCTTTTATCACGGCTTTTAATACACAGTTAAATAAAATAAAGGGTATCTTGAAGAAACATTGGCATATCCTCAAACAGGACCAATGGCTAACAGAAATTATAGGAGAAAAACCAGAAGTGATCTTCTCACGAGCGCCGAACCTAAAACAGAAATTAGTGACAAGTTACCTTCATCCAAAACAAAAACAATGTTGGTTAGACAAACTGTCTAAAGGTTTCTCTAAATGTCTGAATTGCAAAGCATGCAAAAACAACACGCAGCTAAATACAAAAAGCATAAGTTTTAAAAGTACTGTTTCATCAATTGAATATCCAATCAAGTCACACATCACTTGTAACAGCAAAGGCATAGTGTATGTATTGGAATGTGGGTGCAATCTCCAGTATGTGGGCAGAACCATAAGCAAATTGAAAACAAGAATTGGAGAACACATTAGAAATATTATCAATGGTTTAGAAACCCACAGTGTGTCAAATCACTACAGGATTAAACACAATAAAAATCCTGCTTGCTTAAAGTTCCTAGGAATAGAACAGGTTAAAACAGATTGGAGGGGAGGAGATTTTATTCAAAAAATATCACAAAGAGAATCCTTTTGGATCTTCTCCCTGCAAACCCTAGCACCTAAAGGGTTAAACCTGGAGATGGAACTGACAGCCTTCATTTAGGATCTCAATGCAGGAACTTAGTATCTGATAACATCATTCTGCTTCAATTAAGATAAAAAACAGTACAAAGAATCAGTGCATTTTTATAAATTTTATATGTAAGTTATTGTTTTAAAGTGTTTAAAATGTTTAATATGTATTTATGTATTATAGCTATTTTGAGATGTATTCAAACAAGTGCAATTTCGTATGCTAATATAGAGAGCAATTAACAGTGCCAGATTGGACAATGTAAACCTTAGAGGATATATAAAGTGCTGCTGATCCCCATGTATCCACGTCACTGAGGAAGCTTTTAGCGAAACGCGTCTGACGGTCTTTTGGTGCTCGCGAGCCACCGTACAGAGAAGCAGAATCCCATTCTGATACACACTACCACCGGAGCGCATGCGCATGCGCGGGATGTGGAAAGAACTGCAAGGAGGCTGACTGACGGGAGGAAGAACAGGCTGTGCACAAGTCTGGGCGAACCACCCGATTTTCATCCATAACCCTGCACCACCATCTTATCGACTGGGACAGACTCCGCGCGGACACCTAACCATCTGGGAGGAAGTCTGGCAGAGACTGAAACTTCTGCACTCTATGCCATTTTTCAATGGTCGCTTGTGAGTTGGCAATCTATATTTTTAATCAATTTTGTTCAATATACAGTGTTATACTATGTTTTCTCTGTTCTCTCCCTTTTCCTGAGGGTATATTAAGAAGTATATACTGCACAGAAGAGGGAATCTAGTGGTTAAATGTAAGTGTGTCTACTGCATATCTCACCCATAGCACCCTACTGTGATTTAACCCTTCCTGATCGCGGTCCCTTGTTTGTTTTACATTGCATGTGTCCTGGAAATTTGAGTGAAGCACAGCGCCGGAGGATCCCCCCCCCTTTCTCCATTCAGTGACTAATACAGAGGTTGGAGAATCACCTCTGAACGAAACTCTGGCAGCAGGACTACACTCTATGAGGTACTGAAAAATCGAACCCATTTTTATACGGTTGGCGCAGTTATTTTATTTCTTTTTTTTGAACTGGGTTCCCTAAAGAAATCTAACAATGCAATAGCAAAGGTTTGTCTGATTTTCATTTTTAGGAAACAAGTTACAAGTTGTTTAGGGACCTCTGAACGGTAGTGTTTGTTAATCAAGTATTCTCTTTACACTTATCCCACCCTATTCTTATCAGAAAATCAATACAGCTAAGGGAATATGGGGAGAGAGGACTTAGGCTGAAAACACAGTAACATCAGACAAAAGAGAATAGCCAGAGGAAATCAAACACCTAATTCTAACGTCAAAAAAATACCTACTGCTGCGGCCAAGTTTATTCGAGCATTTGCCCGTTCTTGGCCGCAGAAGTATCCTGGCGCGCGCCGGAGGGTGACGGGCGCGCGCCGAAGCAGCGGAAGAGCGCCCTCCGATCGGGGCGCTCTCCCTACCGCTGCCGGGTCCGCCGGGTCCCCCGGAACCCCCTGCCGCCGTCCCGCGATCGCGGGACACCAGGGCTCCCTCGGGGAGCCCTGGACGCGCGTGCAGGGGGCGCAGGCTCCCGATGACGCGTGACCGCGCGTCGGTGACGCGCGGCACGCCGAGGGGTGGCCACTAGCAAGCCGGGAAATCTCCCGGCTTGCGGATCTGGCCGCAGAGTGATAAAGTGTGTCGGTAGTGTATTCAGCATGTGGGATGGAGTGATTCAGAGAATAAAGAGACTGGGGCCTATTAAGGGAGCACACCATGTTTGACTCTCTGGCTGGTGATATTTTGGTAAAATTTGGTGAAATTGTGGCTTGGCAAATCATTTCTCAATGAAGCAAAACATAAAAAAAGCCTCATTTTCCCATCTGCACTTTTTCATTCCTCTAAGAGGGAGGGGGGAGAAAGGAAGAGAGAGGAGCCTATTCATGTAGCTCTGATAAGCTTGCTGCCATATCGATCAGGTTGGCATGTTCCTACCTCACAGTATGACATGTGTGTTATCACAGTATTCAGAAAGATGTCTCGCTAGCCAGATACAGTTTGGTAGGAAAATGCCAAACCGATCGAATTAGCTGTTTCTTTTTCTAAGATCTGCCTTTACGATCTGCCTGCAGTCTGTAAGAGCTGTGCCAGGACGAAGTCACCCTTGCCAAGGAGGGGGGTGAATCAGCGGGCACGACTGCGCAGAAAAAGTTGCAAAGGCTGGACTGGGCTAAAAAAAAAAAACAACTTTATTTGAGCATGGATTAAAAAACACATGAGGAGGGGAAACAGACCCCTGCGCCTCTAACGCGTTTCACCCAGTGTGGGCTTTCTCAAAGAGTAGTGTTCCTCCCCTTCCCCCCATCCTATCCCCCCTCCCCGTCTTTTCTTAAGAATAAATTGACAAATGGAATAAATTTTCAAATTGGTATGGAATTTATTAATTATATGAATGAGCCTCTCTGATTATACAAAGACAATCAATCAAATCTTATATGTTCAAAACTATTGAAATTTATTGTTGCCATTGCATGTATCTAAATTGTGTGATGTTGAATATGTTACATTTAAAATACATTATTTATATTGTTATATGTTACAAGCATTTCACTTCTTGAACATTGTTATGATTAATGTACACTGTTGAACTATGCAAACCATATATATGAAAGTAATGTATATATGATAGTAATTGATTGAAAATCCTCAGACCTCTGACTTTACTTGTTTTTAACTTTAAAATTGTAACTTTATTATGCAGTACCTATACTATCCGCAGTCCTTAATTGGAGTGATTATGTTACCTATTAAATACACATGATTATACATGTGCCACTCTAAGTGAAGACTAGCGGTCATAGATTACTTACTCATAATTGAACTTATGGGCAAAACCAGTACTGTTTGTTTTTAAACCGTTTTTGTATTTGTCTTCCTTGCGCATGACTCCAGGGCTGTTGCTTGCCATACGTGTACACGCTAGCCATGAGTGCGGTCTCCCTATTTACCATCTAGGGAGTACTCGCGTCCCGTGACGTCACGTCCGGTTAGCTTCCGGTACTTCAGGGGACTGCGCACGAGTAACGCTACTCTTTGAGAAAGCCCATACTAGGTGAAACGCGTTAGAGGCGCAGGGGTCTGTTTCCCCTCCTCATGTGTTTTTTAATCCATGCTCAATTAAAGATTTTTTTTTTAGCCCAGTCCAGCCTTTGCAACTTTTTCTGCGCAGTCGTGCCCGCTGATTCACCCCCCTCCTTGGCAAGGGTGACTTCATCCTGTCTCTGCACACAGCGAGGAGCACACACACCCGGATGAAAACGGAATTATGTGAGTACTTTATTATTTTTTCTACTCAAGTGGGAGCTTCCCCAGGTTCACTGGTTCATATAGATGCTGGATTTATGTTAGGGGTTTGGGTGGGTCTTAGGACTTCCCCCAGACAACCCTTCTGATCCTTGCCAGACCGTGTTCCAACTAGGGGTTAATCAACATAGCTCCTTACAGCAATTTATTACTACAATATATGATCCGGATGCAGTTATTTATTTCTGCATGTGGAACTTATGCTCTATAGCACTGGTTAATTGAGGGGACTTCACCTCAATATTCCCCTGGTATAAGAGCTGTGCAGAGAGAACTGCATATCCCTGCACTACTCTTCCAGGCGATCACACAGTTTTTATTTTAATTTTATTAACATAGTATTGAAGAAGGGTGTCGCTACCACATTAATTTCAGATCCAGGGACCCTCTGCATCCTTAGTTACAGGCCTCCGTAGGGGGTGCTGGTATCTCTGGCAAATTTAAATGTCCCACGTCACGTGACATTGGAGAACTAAAATTGCAGGAGATACTGACACCCCATAATGGAACCTATACCTCGGGAAGCATGGGTGACCTGACCTGACATTAATGAGGTGCAGGTCCAGAGACACCCTACTTCAGTAATATGCTATAAAACTTCAAATGAAAACAGAGCTGCATCCACAAAGTTTCCTCCAGCTCCTGAGTCAATGAAAGCGGCGGTAGAAGTCTTGAACTTATCGCCTGAAAGGGAGACTGGAAATGTAAGTTTCTTAGGGAGTTCACCTTTAGAAAGGGGACGTGGAGACATTACACCCAGAGAGATCCCCTCTGTACTCACTGGGTGTTCCCGTCCCGGACGCAGTGGACACTCCCGAACCAGATGTTCCATGGATCCGCAATAGAAACACAATCCCCCGGCGTGGCGGAACTGCCGTATCGGTGTGCGGATGCGTTGTACCCCCAATTGCATTGGCTCTGGCAACACCAGTGCAGGAGTGTTGCTGGGAGTACTGGAGAACGGAAATTGAAAGTTATGGACGCGAGTGCGTTGACGCTCTGAGCGGCGTACCTGGATACATTGATCCACTTGGACAGCCAAATCAATGAGGACCTCCAATTGATCCGGCCTGGATTGGCGAGAGAGTTCATCCTTGATGGGATCTGCCAGGCTTTGCCAGAACACGGAGACGAGAGCCTCTTGTCCCCAGTTAGTCTCGGCTGCTAGAGTCCGGAATTCCACAGCATACTGCGTCACCATTCGTCGTCCCTGAGTGATCTGGAGGAGAGAAACAGATGCCATCTCCCGAAGAGCGGAAGAATCGAATACTTGTTGAAACTCGGCTTTAAATGCTGGGTAATCTTGGGTAAGGTCAGAACGTCGCTCCCAAACCGGGGAAGCCCAAGCCAGGGCGCTGCCAGTGAGGAGGTTATAAATGTAGGCTACCTTCTTGCGATCAGTATTGTAGAGATGGGGAGCCATTTCAAACTGCACCTCACACTGGTTTAGGAAACCCCTACAATCTTGCGGTTCACCTGCATAAGGCTTGGGGGGAGGAATCCTTACATCTGAGCTGCTAACTGCGCTTGCGGAGTGGGGGCTTATATCTGGCGGGGTCGCGGTCGGTACCCTGTCTGAGAGTACTGCGACCTGGCGTGTAAGTGTCACAATTTGATCCGCCATGGCCTGGTTATGCTGAAGCAGATTAGAGAGAAACTGTTGAAGTTCGGTCTGGTCTTGCGTCTTGTGGGCTCGACATAATGTTACGCCGGTGCTGCCCGTAGACCAGACCCGTCCCCTGTGCTGAGGTGGGACGTAGGGATACACGCACCCGCAGCAAAGGGAGCGCGTCCGGAGTGTGGTGTTAGTGTTGCCAGGCCAGGTATAGTAATGAAGACAATACTTGCCGGTACCGGTAGTAGAGGAGGAGTAGTTGTTGCCAAGACCAGGGATAGGAGAGTTGCGGATGATCGAAGGTATAAGCCGTGTTACAGGGATGCCAGAAGTCACGAAGTCCAAGTAGAGCCGAAGTCGAGAGCCAGAGGGGGTAGTCGTCCAATCCGCGTCAATACCTGAGGAGTCACTGAGAGAGTAGTCAAATGCTTCCATACAGAACTGTGTCGAGCAACGAGTGATGGGAAGCACAGGCATAATAAAGCTGGGCAGGCCAATGGGAAAAGGGGGCAGGCCTGGAGGACTGCAAGGAGTCCTCCCTGATAGGAGGGAGGTGTTACAGCCCAGCTGAGTGTAATCATTGATTTGCATGGAACTGTGTGATGCTTGGGGGCGACGCCTCACTGCAGGAGCAGTGGTTAAAAGTGCTCTGTTAGGCGTGTGCTCTGTAAGCTGGGAATGCATGCACATAACATCTGAATCTGGTGTGCGTGTAGGTGTGCGTGCAGGAGGGCGTGGGCGCGCCCGGCGCTGAGCAGAGGAATCGCCGAGAGGAGTGATCCCGCGACGGCGGCAGGGGCGAGGAGCCGTGGAGGACGGTAAGGCAGGATTGTTTTGTGGATCCAGGGGCTCCCTGCGGAGAGGGGGTGCTCTGTGTGGGAAGCGAGGAGAACGCCGATTCCTGACACTCTGGCAGTTTTCCAGCTCTTAGGGATATGGTCTGCAGACAGAATATAGTTGACTAGGGAAGCAAATGGTTTTGCAATGGCTGGGGCATCAAGTTGTGGGAACTTTGATTGCAGCAAGTCAGGTCCATATTGGGTTAGTTTTAATCTTCTCTCCAGGTATTGGGAAAATTGGAAATTGTGGGCAGGGCACAGGTGGAGAGTGGGACATGAGTCCCAGGTCCTTTGGCTGCGGGGGCTCTTGCCGTCAGCACTAGAAGATGGGCCCGGCCAGAGGTCGTGCCCAACTTCTGCATCCAGCTGCCTGGCCTCTGGTTGCTGCCAGACCCGGGCTCTCTCCAGCTGCTGTAGGCAGCCCTCACTCCCTCCCTGTCCCATGCCTGCTTCTCTCTCATTCTGGTGCATACTGGAAGCTTGGCATGGGACAGTGAGGGAGGCCCTCAGCTGTGTGGGAGTGAGATGGAGGCCCACAGCAGCTTGGGAAAGCCAGGACTCGGCTGCCCAAAACTATCCCCACAGTAAGTATGTATTGGGGGGTAGTGTAAGTATGTATTTGTGGGTGATAGTGTAAGTATGTATTTGTGGGTGATTGTGCAAGTATGTATTTGGGGGGAAGGTAATGTTGTCAGTATGTATTTTGGGGGGCGGTTAGTGTTGTTAGTTTGTATTTTGTGGGGGTAATGTTGTATGTACAGTAGAGGCAACTCTTATTCGAACAAAAACCAGTGGCAATTCCTCAAAAAACCCAGGAAACACCCAGGTACATTCTGAATACATGCCTTAAACTTTCCTTAAACTAGCCCCAGCATTTCTGCATTGATTAATGGCCTATCAGATTAACAGCTGGGGTCCCTGGCAGTCCCATTCAAACTGAATGGGACTGCCAGGGATCCCTGCTGTGTTAATCCTATGGGTCGTTAGTCAATGCAGAAATGCCTTAAATGTGCCTCAAACTAGCCCAGAACATACCCAGCACATACCCAGCACATACCCAGAATGTAACCCGGCTAGTTTACGGCAAATGTTAGAATAAACGTTGCCTTTACTATATTTTGTGAGGGGGTAATTATGGTGGTAGGTGATTATGTGTGGGGAATTGTATGGTTATTGAGGGGGAATTGTGTGTGGCCAGGGGGGGAGGAGGAGGTGGAGATTGAGGGAGTGTGATTGAGTGAGAGGGAGGTAATTGAATAATAGCGGAGGGGGGAGAGTGAGAGAAGGTTTATGAGGGAGTGAGGAAAAGAGAAGGGTGAGGAAGAGAGATGGGGAGAGAAGTACATGTGGAGAGGGGAAGGGAATAGAGGAGGAAATTTGAAATGGGGTGGCTCGAAAGAACACTGACATGGGGGGAGGCCCTGGTCGAAACTCTATTCCCGGGCCCCCTGGAAATCTGTCGGCGGCCCTGACCAAAACTAATATAGTATTGAATGTATCTGCTAAATGAACTACACTGATCATTCAGGCTGCCTATCTGTACCAGAGTCTCATTTAAAATGGCTTAAGTGAGTGAAATAGTTCAGCTAGCATTGTTTAATGGATCAAGGGAACAATGAAAATATATTTTATTCGAATATATAAACTTGTAACAGCAAAATTGTTTGCAATGTTTAGCCAAATAAGTTATAAATGAGAAGTCAATGCCCTGACTAAAAAATATATTATTTTATTCTTACCTTATAAACCTGCTGTTTACATCTTGGGAACAGAATTCTAGTGTCATTTTTTATTATTATTGAGGAACTAAGCCCCAGGAAATCATGGTCAAAGGTATGGATTACAATGTGTCACGGGAGACTCGTGTGGCGGGTAGGATCTCGGTGGCCGGAACAGCACGAGCGTAGTAGGGGTCACAATCAGGTGTCTGAGGCAGGCGGCAGGTAGAGAAGTCAGGTACAAGCAGAGGTCCGAGGCAGGCGGCAGTTTGCGAAGTCAGGAAACAGGCAGAGGTCCGAGGCAGGCGGCAGGTAGCGAAGTCAGGTAACAAGCAGAGGTCGGCAACGAGGAGACTGGAACAGGACAGGGGAGCAAGGACAGGTCTGGGGGCAGGGACTGAGAACAGGAACAAACAGGGACAAGCCAGATTACCAGCAAGGGCTTTTACTGTGAATAGACTTCTATAATACAGGTACAGGTACAGAAAACAGATCAGGATCAGAAGCATGTGCATAAGGAGTCTGACTTCAAGCAAAGGCAAAAACAACAGACAGGAAGCAAGCTATAAAGGACAGAG
The DNA here is from genome assembly GCF_040206685.1 of Ascaphus truei. Lineage (NCBI taxonomy): Eukaryota > Metazoa > Chordata > Amphibia > Anura > Ascaphidae > Ascaphus > Ascaphus truei. The sequence goes on from NC_134490.1 coordinate 91,305,778, forward strand.
ACAGGAGCAACAAGAAGACAGACAGACTGAGGAACCCAGAGCCAACAGAAGGCAGCAGCACACCCAGTGGACAAGGAAGCTATGGCTAGGCAGGAGGTCTAGGCGATCCTGACATTACTCCCCCCTCTCAAGAGCGTTCTCCGGACAATCCTCCAGGCTTTTCCCGGGGGCCTTGATGAAAAGTGGACTCAAGGTGACCCACCTCTGGTGGTTTGTCAGCGGGCAGAGAGTACTCCACAGGTACAGACTGAAAAAGTTCATCAGAAAGCCGACAGAGGAATTCAATTCTCTCTCGGAACAGTTGAATGTCAGGATGCATCAACCCAAACGCCAGAGAATCTGTGAGCAGTAAGCTTGACTTTGCAGAGTAGGTCACAGGCTCAGCAGAGGACGCATCAGATATTCGTGGATAAACGGAAGAACGTGCGCTTGTCTTCACAGCAGGAGCAGAGGAGCCAGCAGATCCTCCTGACAACCCTCCAGGTTTAGCAAGGTGTCCCTGATGGAAGGCCGACTCACGATGCCTTAGGACAACACTCCATGTTTAGCAGGAACATAGGGATCAGCAACAACTCCGGACAACCCTCCAGGCTCTTCAGGGAAATCTTGATTGAAGGCCAACTTAATGTGTACGTCAAGTGCTGATGGGAAATCTGTGAGAGGTGTATTTATCCTCATCGCAAGAGCATTGGCATCAGCATCATGAAAATTAGGCATAGCAAGGAACTTCACCAGGGATCCGTCTAACATCATAGCAGGGGCATCGGGAACAGATACATCAGGCTCTTCACATGCGGCAGAGGGGACATATTCACTTTCCGTGGTCTCTTTTTGCGACTGCCGTTTCGTGGCATCACCCAATGAAAAACCAGCTATTCGAGTTTTCAGCTCTTCCTCCAGCGAGGCTCTGGTTATGCTCAGTGTGGCCTTCAGCTCCTCATGCTGTTCTTTGGGGACACACTGGGTACTCAAATAATCTTGCAGCATCTTTATTTTGTAGGCAGTCTGGAAACTTTCTTCCTGCAGAACTCGCTGCTTTTCTTCAGCATTCACCCATTTCTCCTTGGTGTCCTGCAGATGTGTACGCAGTTCTCGCAGCTGACTCTGCAGCATATTTTCTACTTGTGTGCGCCGCTCCAGGGAGACACGTTCTTCTTGCAGCACTCTCTCTGCATTCTGCAGTGCTGTCTGCACATCTAACTTTTCCTGGGCCAACTGTTTCTTCTCCTCTCCTAATTTATGGAGTTTCTTATCTCCTTCACTGACTTGGACATAGAGATTCTTGCACTCTTGTGTTACAGTTTCAAAAATGATATTTAACCCTTCGAAGATTTCTCTCAATGAACCTAGTTCTGTGTTGAAGTGGCAACTTTTCTCCTTAGAGGCTTCCAGCTCTGTAGTAAGCCTGTGAACCTCTTTCAGAGATGCTTCCAGTGCTGCGTCAACTTGAGCCATGAAAGTCTGGTACTGGGCAGAATCAGTGTAGGCCTTCTCCAGCTTACTTGACAAGATCAACCTGTCATTCTCTAACTGATATTTTTCTTTTTCCCAGTCACCCTCTGCTTTTTCCAGCGCTAATTGCATCCTTAACTTTTCTTCTATCAATAGTCTCTTCTCCTCTTCTGATTCATGGAGTCTTGTATCTCCTTCACTGGCTTGGACAGAGAAGTTCTTACTCATTTGGTTTATAATTTCAACCCTACTATTTAACTCTTCGGAGGCGTCTCTCATAGAACGTATCTCTGTTTTCAAGTAGCATCTCTCCTCCTGAACGACTTCCATATCTTTTTTGAAGTAGCAAACCTCCTCCTGGGAGACTTTAAGCTCTGTATTAAGCCTGTCAATTTCCTTCATAGAGATTTCCAGGAATTCGTTACTTTTAGAATCGAGGCGCTGATTCTCAGCAGCATCAGTATATGCCTTCTCCAGCTCACCTGACATGACATGCAGGTCACTCTCCAACTGCTCTTTTTCTTTCTCCTGTAGAACACACTTAGCAATTGCTGAGGATAGACAGTTTTGTAGTGCAGAATTAGCTTCTTGCTCCTTATCTAAACGTCCATACAGACAAGCAATCGCTTTCTGTGCAGCTTGAAGCGTCTGAGTAGGAGCATCTTTCTTCTCTTCCACTATTCTTGGGATACGTCTGTGAGTTGCCTTAAGCTGCAGCATATCTCTTTCATCAAATGCAGACTCTGAGGTTAAATTTTCATTCTTAATTCCTTCTGCAACTTCCACAGTAATGCCTCCCTTCTTTTTCTTCTTCATCCTTGCTTTGAGAAGTTCTGAAGAATCAGTGGTACTGTGTTCACATTTACTGCTCAAGACTGTTTGAGTGGGAGCCATAATTTCAGACATGGGGAAACCACACTTCCCAAGAAACCAGTAAAGAGGAAATGTGTTTTTAAAACAGAAGCATTAGAATGAACAACAGGAATATTAGACACAGAGAGACACAAGATAGGAGAGCTGACCTTTTGAGACTTTAGCATCAGTCACAGAGATTTATAAATGCAAGGAAAAAACATAGACAGAGAAACCTGTAGTTATATCTGAATCTTTAGGCATCAGGCATAGGGATATCATATAGACAGAGAGAACCTGCAGTTACATCTGAATCTTTAGGCATCAGGCGTAGGGATATCATATAGACAAAGAAAACCTGCAGTTGAATCTGAAACTTTAGATATCAGGCATAGAAATATCATAGACAGCAGGAAACAAATACAGAGAAAACTTGTAGTTACAGTAGATCTGAAACTTTTGACATCGGACATAGGAATATCAGACAGAGAACCCTGCAGTCAAATCTGAAACCTTGCAGGTAAACCTGAAACCTTAGAACCAATCATATGTAAAACTACAGATTGCAGTGATTTTTCCTGCATGCAGTAACAAAATAATGGAAGCACTCTTGTCTTTTGAAATGGGAACCCTGTGAACAGCAGTGGTCCAACCAGATCAGCGAGATCCAGAAGTGGCCTTTTCTTTCTGTCACGGGAGACTCCTGTGGCGGGTAGGATCTCGGTGGCCGGAACAGCACGAGCGTAGTAGGGGTCACAAGCAGGGGTCCGAGGCAGGCGGCAGGTAGCGAAGTCAGGTACAAGCAGAGGTCCGAGACAGGCGGCAGGTAGCAAAGTCAGGTAACAAGCAGAGGTCGGCAATGAGGAGGCTGGAACAGGACAGGGGAGCAAGGACAGGTCTGGGGGCAGGGACTGAACAAGAACAAACAGGGACAAGACAGATTACCAGCAAGGGCTTTTACTGTGAACAGACTTCTATAATACAGGTACAGGTACAGAAAACAGATCAGGATCAGAAGCATGTGCATAAGGAGTCTGACTTCAAGCAAAGGCAAAAACAACAGACAGGAAGCAAGCTATAAAGGACAGAGACAGGAGAAGACAGGAAAAGACAGACAGACAGAAGAACCCAGAGCCAACAGAAGGCAGCAGCACACCCAGTGGACATGGAAGCTATGGCTAGGCAGGAGGTCTAGGCGATCCTGACACAATGCCAACAAGTCAGTCATACAAAAAAATCTCCGTCATCTGAAGAGTTTTCTTTAGCTTGAATAGTATAATAATGGAAATTCTTAATAATGTAGACTTTAAAACCAGAGACAGAACATGAAACACAGACAGAGCTCAGTGCTACATCCAATGACACTAATGCACGGTACAGTGCCTAAATATATATATATAGATATAGATATATTTTGAATAAAATGGTTTTTTAGTTTAACTCTTTGGCCAAAGTGTTGTAAGTCCTTGAGCCCCTCCAAGTCAGATCGCGTCTCAAGGGTCCTAACACTAAAATAGATTCTTAATAACCTGCACATTACCAGGAAGAATAATTTATAATAAATCTGTCAAAATTAGTTGCATAGTTCTAAGTCTGATTTAAGCTCTTATTAACCTGTATAATACCAGGAAAAGCACTCTGTATTAGATTTGTCGCAATCAAACTGCATGCAAGTTCCCATGAGTGTGGAAGGTGCAAAGGAGTGAGCTTTAACCATTTAAAAGTGCGAGGGGGTGAGCTTCAAACTAGGGAAGGAGGAGCCACCCTCCAAATCAACTAGGACCAGCTGAACAAGAATTGCAAAACATACAGGACCCCTATAAGCTCATATTGAACCCCCAAAATGTAATGTAGACGTGTCAGAGAGGCATAATGAAAGCAATGGAAGATATTACCAGCATAAATTTATAAAGAAAGATATTAATAGCTGAAGAACTGAGAGATTGATAAACATTGGATTTGCCATATGTTTTCTAGTGCCACTGCAGTTTTTTGTGTGTTTATACAACCTGTGGGTTGCTGAGTTGCTTAATGTCACTTCAGTCATTTCTTCTCTCTTGGCTAAATTAATTGAAATATATCAGTTCACACAGTATTTTGTTCAGAAAATGTAACATGAGATACTGTACTTTATCTTTACGTTGTCTGCAATCCTCTTCTAATCTTTGACAGAAAGCTTAACCCCTAATACTTGAATATTTATTGCAGTCCTTCAGGGTTAATGTGTGGTTTATACCACAAAGGTCACATCTCTCCAACAATTGAACATTTCACAAGAGGAGAAACCTAGAGGATGATATTTTCAGAGCGTTATTAGAGATGGCAATTTTTTTTGCCAGATTTGGTTACGCCTCGGATCGTCTGGTTCCTTTGGTGCACAAATTTCTGTGAATCAGTCTCAGAAAGTGGATGATTTATCTTCTCCAGATTTATTTTTTCACCGACAATTCAATCCGTGGATTGTTAAAATTCACCAGTGGATTTCTGAATTTGCTGATTGGATTCTTAAAATCCACCAGGGAATTGTATCCAATTGTGGTTTCGGATTAATCTACACCAATTGAAACTATAGTAATACGTCAACGGATTTTATACCACGGAGCGGATTTTAATGAAAATCCCAGAGAATATTGTGAAACCAATTTTAACAATTTCGCACATCTCTAGGGGTTAACAAATCAGATTTACAAACGTTACTGGCAGAAAATTGAAAGGTTAGGAAAGGTCTCCACCCTATCTGGAACCCTGAATATGCATAAAAGCAGCCTTTCTACCCCAAAACCTATATTTTCTTTAATTGTATCGGAACAGCAGGAATTCCAATCCCAGAACACTAGCTGTTTCATCACCAGGAATTCCAAGGAAGAATTCAAAATTCACAGCATATTCACAGGCTTAGTCACATATACACATTGGCATTGGTGGTCCATGAAGGAGGATAGACGTCATAATAAATTTTTAGCTTGCCTACAGTGCTACTACTATTGCCGATTTTCAATTCTCGAAGCACTAGCTCTTCCACAGTATATACAGTAACTTATGTTCTGGTGGTTAGGTGAGCATGGCAGTTGTACTCCATGTGACTCCATTGTTTCTCCTATCTAAGAGAGAAATGTCCATCTTCAAATATGTTTAATCCAAAATACTGTAAAGAAAGCTTCTTAAAATACGTATTAAAAAAAATAGGGTTTGCCCTGAAATTTACTTTACTAGAATGTTTACAGGTGACTTTTTTTGTAATTAAAGGTAAAATACTACACACTCAGAGACAGATGAATAATGGAACAATCGAACTGGGTTCCCTAAAGAAATCTAACAATGCAATAGCAAAGGTTTGGCTGATTTTCATTTTTAGGAAACAAGTTACAAGTTGTTTAGGGGCCTCTGAACGGTAGTGTTTGTTAATCAAGTATTCTCTTTACACTTATCCCACCCTGTTCTTATCAGAAAATCAGTACAGCTAAGGGAATATGGGGAGAGAGGACTTAGGCTGAAAACACAGTAACATCAGACAAAAGAGAATAACCAGAGGAAATCAAACACCTAATTCTAACATCAAAAAAATACCTATACAACATGTGGGATGGAGTGATTCCGAGAATAAAGAGACTGGGGCCTGTTAAGGGAGCACACCCTGTTTGACTTTCTGGCTGGTGATATTTTGGTTAAATTTGGTGAAATTGTGGCTTGGCAAATCCTTTCTCAATGAAGCAAAACATAAATAAAGCCTCGATTTTCCCATCTGCACTTTTTCATTCCTTTAAGAGGGAGGGGGAGAAAGGAAGAGAGAGGAACCTATTCATGTAGCTCTGATAAGCTTGCTGCCATATCGATCAGGTTGGCATGTTCCTACCTCACGGTATGACATGTGTGTTATCACGGTATTCAGAAAGATTTCTCGCTAGCCAGATACAGTTTGGTAGGAAAATGCCAAACCGATCGAATTAGCTGTTTCTTTTTCTAAGATCTGCCTTTACGATCTGCCTGCAGTCTGTAAGAGCTGTGCCAGGACGAAGTCACCTTGCCAAGGAGGGGGGTGAATCAGCGGGCACGACTGCGCAGAAAAAGTTGCAAAGGCTGGACTGGGCTAAAAAAAAAAAAAATCTTTATTTGAGCATGGATATAAAAACACACGAGGAGGGGAAACAGACCCCTGTGCCTCTAACGTGTTTCACCCAGTGTGGGCTTTCTCAAAGAGTAGCGTTCCTCCCCTTCCCCCCATCCTATCCCCCCTCCCCGTCTTTTCTTAAGAATAAATTGACAAATGGAATACATTTTCAAATTGGTATGGAATTTATTAATAATATGAATGAGCCTCTCTGATTATACAAAGACAATCAATCGCATCTTATATGTTCAAAACTATTGAAATTTATTGTTGCCATTGCGTGTATCTAAATTGTGTGATGTTGAATATGTTACATTTAAAATACATTATTTATATTGTTATATGTTACAAGCATTTCACTTCTTGAACATTGTTATGATTAATGTACACTGTTGAACTATGCAAACCATATATATGAAAGTAATGTATATATGATAGTAATTGATTGAAAATCCTCAGACCTCTGACTTTACTTGTTTTTAACTTTAAAATTGTAACTTTATTATGCAGTACCTATACTATCCACAGTCCTTAATTGGAGTGATTATGTTACCTATTAAATACACATGATTATACATGTGCCACTCTAAGTGAAGACTAGCGGTCATAGATTACTTACTCATAATTGAACTTATGGGCAAAACCAGTACTGTTTGTTTTTAAACCGTTTTTGTATTTGTCTTCCTTGCGCATGACTCAGGGCTGTTGCTTGCCATACGTGTACACGCTAGCCATGAGTGCGGTCTCCCTATTTACCATCTATGGAGTACTCGCGTCCCATTGGTTGAGTGACGTCACGTCCGGTTAGCTTCCGGTACTTCAGGGGACTGCGCACGAGTAACGCTACTCTTTGAGAAAGCCCATACTAGGTGAAACGCGTTAGAGGCGCAGGGGTCTGTTTCCCCTCCTCGTGTGTTTTTTAATCCATGCTCAAATAAAGATTTTTTTTTTAGCCCAGTCCAGCCTTTGCAACTTTTTCTGCGCAGTCATGCCCGCTGATTCACCTTCCTCCTTGGCAAGGGTGACTTCGTCCTGTCTCTGCACACAGCGAGGAGCACACACACCCGGATGAAAACGGAATTATGTGAGTACTTTATTATTTTTCTACTCAAGTGAGAGCTTCCCCAGGTTCACTGGTTCATATAGATGCTGGATTTATGTTAGGGGTTTGGGTGGGTCTTAGGACTTCCCCCAGACAACCCTTCTGATCCTTGCCAGACCGTGTTCCAACTAGGGGTTAATCAACATAGCTCCTTACAGCAATTTATTACTACAATATATGATCCGGATGCAGTTATTTATTTCTGCATGTGGAACTTATTCTCTATAGCACTGGTAAATTGAGGGGACTTCACCTCAATATTCCCCTGGTATAAGAGTTATGCAGAGAGAACTGCATCTCCCTGCACTACTCTTCCAGGCGATCACACAGTTTTTATTTTAATTTTATTAACATAGTATTGAAGTAGGGTGTCGCTACCACATTAATTTCAGATCCGGGGACCCTCTGCATCCTTAGTTACAGGCCTCCGTAGGGGGTGCTGGTATCTCTGGCAAATTTAAATGTCCCGCGTCACGTGACATTGGAGAACTAAAATTGCAGGAGATACTGACACCCCATAATGGGACCTATACCTCGGGAAGCATGGGTGACCTGACCTGACATTAATGAGGTTCAGGTCCAGAGACACCCTACTTCAGTAATATGCTATAAAAATTCAAATGAAAACAGAGCTGCATCCACAAAGTTTCCTCCAGCTCCTGAGTCAATGAAAGCGGCGGTAGAAGTCTTGAACTTATCGCCTGAAAGGGAGACTGGAAATGTAAATTTCTTAGGGAGTTCACCTTTAGAAAGGGGACGTGGAGACATTACACCCAGAGAGAGCCCCTCTGTACTCACTGGGTGTTCCCGTCCCGGACGCAGTGGACACTCCCGAACCAGATGTTCCATGGATCCGCAATAGAAACACAATCCCCCGGCGTGGCGGAACTGCCGTATCGGTGTGCGGATGCGTTGTACCCCCAATTGCATTGGCTCTGGCAACACCAGTGCAGGAGTGTTGCTGGGAGTACTGGAGAATGGAACTTGAAAGTTATGGACGCGAGTGCGCTGACGCTCTGAGCGGCGTACCTGGATACATTGATCCACTTGGACAGCCAAATCAATGAGGACCTCCAATTGATCCGGCCTGGATTGGCGAGAGAGTTCATCCTTGATGGGATCTGCCAGGCCTTGCCAGAACACGGAGACGAGAGCCTCTTGTCCCCAGTTAGTCTCGGCTGCTAGAGTCCGGAATTCCACAGCATACTGTGTCACCATTCGCCGTCCCTGAGTGATCTGGAGGAGAGAAACAGATGCCATCTCCCGACGAGCGGAAGAATCGAATACTTGTTGAAACTCGGCTTTAAATGCTGGGTAATCTTGGGTAAGGTCAGAACGTCGCTCCCAAACCGGGGAAGCCCAAGCCAGGGCGCTGCCAGTGAGGAGGTTATAAATGTAGGCTACCTTCTTGCGATCAGTATTGTAGAGATGGGGAGCCATTTCAAACTGCACCTCACACTGTTTTAGGAAACCCCTACAATCTTGCGGTTCACCTGCATAAGGCTTGGGGGGAGGAATCCTTACATCTGAGCTGCTAACTGCGCTTGCGGAGTGGGGGCTTACATCTGGCGGGGTCGCGGTCGGTACCCTGTCTGAGAGTACTACGACCTGGCATGTAAGTGTCACAATTTGATCCGCCATGGCCTGGTTATGCTGAAGCAGATTAGAGAGAAACTGTTGAAGTTCGGTCTGGTCTTGCGTCTTGTGGGCTCGACATAATGTTACGCCGGTGCTGCCCGCAGACCAGACCCGTCCCCTGTGCTGAGGTGGGATGTAGGGATACACGCACCCGCAGCAAAGGGAGCACGTCCGGAGTGTGGTGTTAGTGTTGCCAGGCCAGGTATAGTAATGAAGACAATACTTGCCGGTACCGGTAGTAGAGGAGGAGTAGTTGTTGCCAAGACCAGGGATAGGAGAGTTGCGGATGATCGAAGGTATAAGCCGTGTTACAGGGATGCCAGAAGTCATGAAGTCCAAGTAGAGCCGAAGTCGAGAGCCAGAGGGGGTAGTCGTCCAATCCGTGTCAATACCTGAGGAGTCACTGAGAGACTAGTCAAATGCTTCCATACAGAACTGTGTCGAGCAACGAGTGATGGGAAGCACAGGCATAATAAAGCTGGGCAGGCCAATGGGAAAAGGGGGCAGGCCTGGAGGACTGCAAGGAGTCCTCCCTGATAGGAGGGAGGTTTTACAGCCCAGCTGAGTGTAATCATTGATTTGCATGGAACTTTGTGATGCTTGGGGGCGACGCCTCACTGCAGGAGCAGTGGTTAAAAGTGCTCTGTAAGGCGTGTGCTCTGTAAGCTGGGAATGCATGCACATAACGTCTGAAGCTGGTGTGCGTGTAGGTGTGCGTGCAGGAGGGCGTGGGCGCACCCGGCGTTGAGCAGAGGAATCGCCGAGAGGAGTGATCCCGCGACGGCGGCAGGGGCGAGGAGCCATGGAGGACGGTAAGGCAGGATTGTTTTGTGGATCCAGGGGCTCCCTGCGGAGAGGGGGTGCTCTGTGTGGGAAGCGAGGAGAACGCCGATTCCTGACACTCTGGCAGTTTTCCAGCTCTTAGGGATATGGTCTGCAGACAGAATATAGTTGACTAGGGAAGCAAATGGTTTTGCAATGGCTGGGGCATCAAGTTGTGGGAACTTTGATTGCAGCAAGTCAGGTCCATATTGGGTTAGTTTTAATCTTCTCTCCAGATATTGGGAAAATTGGAAATTGTGGGAGGGCACAGGTGGAGAGCGGGACATGAGTCCCAGGTCCTTTGGCTGCGGGGGCTCTTGCCATCAGCACTAGAAGATGGGCCCGGCCAGAGGTCGTGCCCAACTTCTGAATCCAGCTGCCTGGCCTCTGGTTGCTGCCAGACCCAGGCTCTCTCCAGCTGCTGTAGGCAGCCCTCACTCCCTCCCTGTCCCATGCCTGCTTCTCTCTCATTCTGGTGCATGCTGGAAGCTTGGCATGGGACAGTGAGGGAGGCCCTCAGCTGTGTGGGAGTGAGATGGAGGCCCGCAGCAGCTTGGGAAAGCCAGGACTCGGCTGCCCAAAACTATCCCCACAGTAAGTATGTATTGGGTGGTAGTGTAAGTATGTATTTGTGGGTGATAGTGTAAGTATGTATTTGTGGGTGATTGTGCAAGTATGTATTTGGGGGGAAGGTAATGTTGTCAGTATGTATTTTGGGGGGTGGTTAGTGTTGTTAGTTTGTATTTTGAGGGGGTAATGTTGTATGTACAGTAGAGGCAACTCTTATTCGAACAAAAACCAGTGGCAATTCCTCAAAAAACCCAGGAAACACCCAGGTACATTCTGAATACATGCCTTAAACTTTCCTTAAACTAGCCCCAGCATTTCTGCATTGATTAATGGCCTATCAGATTAACAGCGGGGGTCCCTGTCAGTCCCATTCAAACTGAATGGGACTGCCAGGGATCCTTGATGTGTTAATCCTATGGGTCGTTAGTCAATGCAGAAATGCCTTAAACGTGCCTCAAACTAGCCCAGAACATACCCAGCACATACCCAGCAATTACCCAGAATGTAACCCGGCTAGTTTACGGCAAATGTTAGAATAAACGTTGCCTCTACTATATTTTGTGAGGGGGTAATTATGGTGGTAGGTGATTATGTGTGGGGAATTGTATGGTTATTGAGGGGAAATTGTGTGTGGCCAGGGGGGGAGGAGGTGGAAATTGAGGGAGTGTGATTGAGTGAGAGGGAGGTAATTGAATAATAGCGGAGGGGGGAGAGTGAGAGAAGGTTTATGAGGGAGTGAGGAAAAGAGAAGGGTGAGGAAGAGAGATGGGGAGAGAAGTACATGTGGAGAGGGGAAGGGAATAGAGGAGGAGATTTGAAATGGTGTGGCTCGAAAGACCACGGACATGGGGGAGGCCCTGGTCGAAACTCTATTCCCGGGCCCCCTGGAAATCTGTCGGCGGCCCTGACCAAAACTAATATAGTATTGAATGTATCTGCTAAATGAACTACACTGATCATTCAGGCTGCCTATCTGTACCAGAGTCTCATTTAAAATGGCTTAAGTGAGTGAAATAGTTCAGCTACCATTGTTTAATGGATCAAGGGAACAATGAAAATATATTTTATTCGAATATATAAACTTGTAACAGCAAAATTGTTTGCAATGTTTAGCCAAATAAGTTATAAATGAGAAGTCAATGCCCTGACTAAAAAATATATTATTTTATTCTTACCTTATAAACCTGCTGTTTACATCTTGGGAACAGAATTCTAGTGTCATTTTTTATTATTATTGAGGAACTAAGCCCCAGGAAATCATGGTCAAAGGTATGGATTACAATGTGTCACGGGAGACTCCTGTGGCGGGTAGGATCTCGGTGGCCGGAACAGCACGAGCGTAGTAGGGGTCACAAGCAGGGGTCTGAGGCAGGCGGCAGGTAGCGAAGTCAGGTACAAGCAGAGGTCCGAGGCAGGCGGCAGTTAGCGAAGTCAGGAAACAAGCAGAGGTCCGAGGCAGGCGGCAGGTAGCGAAGTCAGGTAACAAGCAGAGGTCGGCAACGAGGAGACTGGAACAGGACAGGGGAGCAAGGACAGGTCTGGGGGCAGGGACTGAGAACAGGAACAAACAGGGACAAGCCAGATTACCAGCAAGGGCTTTTACTGTGAATAGACTTCTATAATACAGGTACAGGTACAGAAAACAGATCAGGATCAGAAGCATGTGCATAAGGAGTCTGACTTCAAGCAAAGGCAAAAACAACAGACAGGAAGCAAGCTATAAAGGACAGAGACAGGAGCAACAAGAAGACAGACAGACTGAGGAACCCAGAGCCAACAGAAGGCAGCAGCACACCCAGTGGACAAGGAAGCTATGGCTAGGCAGGAGGTCTAGGCGATCCTATCATTACTCCCCCCTGTCAGAATCAGCATAGGCCTTCTCCGGACAATCCTCCAGGCTCTTCCCGGAGGCCTTGATGAAAAGTGGACTCAAGGTGACCCACCTCTGGTGGTTTGTCAGCGGGCAGAGAGTACTCCACAGGTACAGACTGAAAAAGTCCATCAGAAAGCCGACAGAGGAATTCAATTCTCTCTCGGAACAGTTGAATGTCAGGATGCATCAACCCAAACGCCAGAGAATCTGTGAGCAGTAAGCTTGACTTTGCAGAGTAGGTCACAGGCTCAGCAGAGGACGCATCAGATATTCGTAGATAAACGGAAGAACGTGCGCTTGTCTTCACAGCAGGAGCAGAGGAGCCAGCAGATCCTCCTGACAACCCTCCAGGTTTAGCAAGGTGTCCCTGATGGAAGATCCTGTGGCGGGTAGGATCTCGGTGGCCGGAACAGCACGAGCGTAGTAGGGGTCACAAGCAGGGGTCCGAGGCAGGCGGCAGGTAGCGAAGTCAGGTACAAGCAGAGGTCGGCAACGAGGAGACTGGAACAGGACAGGGGAGCAAGGACAGGTCTGGGGGCAGGGACTGAGAACAGGAACAAACAGGGACAAGCCAGATTACCAGCAAGGGCTTTTACTGTGAATAGACTTCTATAATACAGGTACAGGTACAGAAAACAGATCAGGATCAGAAGCATGTGCATAAGGAGTCTGACTTCAAGCAAAGGCAAAAACAACAGACAGGAAGCAAGCTATAAAGGACAGAGACAGGAGCAACAAGAAGACAGACAGACTGAGGCACCCAGAGCCAACAGAAGGCAGCAGCACACCCAGTGGACAAGGAAGCTATGGCTAGGCAGGAGGTCTAGGCGATCCTGACATTACTCCCCCCTCTCAGAATCAGCATAGGCCTTCTCCGGACAATCCTCCAGGCTCTTCCCGGAGGCCTTGATGAAAAGTGGACTCAAGGTGACCCACCTCTGGTGGTTTGTCAGCGGGCAGAGAGTACTCCACAGGTACAGACTGAAAAAGTCCATCAGAAAGCCGACAGAGGAATTCAATTCTCTCTCGGAACAGTTGAATGTCAGGATGCATCAACCCAAATGCCAGAGAATCTGTGAGCAGTAAGCTTGACTTTGCAGAGTAGGTCACAGGCTCAGCAGAGGACGCATCAGATATTCGTAGATAAACGGAAGAATGTGCGCTTGTCTTCACAGCAGGAGCAGAGGAGCCAGCAGATCCTCCTGACAACCCTCCAGGTTTAGCAAGGTGTCCCTGATGGAAGGCCGACTCACGATGCCTTAGGACAACACTCCATGTTTTGCAGGAAAATAGGGATCAGCAACAACTCCGGACAACCCTCCAGGCTCTTCAGGGAAATCTTGATTGAAGGCCAACTTAATGTGTACGTCAAGTGCTGATGGGAAATCTGTGAGAGGTATATTTATCCTCATCGCAAGAGCGTTGGCATCAGCATCATGAATATTAGGCATAGCAAGGAACTTCACCAGGGATCCGTCTAACGTCATAGCAGGGGCATCGGGAACAGATACATCAGGCTCTTCACATGCGGCAGAGGGGACATATTCACTTTCCGTGGTCTCTTTTGCGACTTCCGTTTCGTGGCATCACCCAATGAAAAAGCAGCTATTCGAGTTTTCAGCTCTTCCTCCAGCGAGGCTCTGGTTATGCTCAGTGTGGCCTTCAGCTCCTCATGCTGTTCTTTGGGGACACACTGGGTACTCAAATAATCTTGCAGCATCTTTATTTTGTAGGCAGTCTGGAAACTTTCTTCCTGCAGAACTCGCTGCTTTTCTTCAGCATTCACCCACTTCTCCTTGGTGTCCTGCAGATGTGTACGCAGTTCTCGCAGCTGACTCTGCAGCATATTTTCTGCTTGTGTGCGCCGCTCCAGGGAGACACGTTCTTCTTGCAGCACTCTCTCTGTATTCTGCAGTGCTGTCTGCACAACTAACTTTTCCTGGGCCAACTGTTTCTTCTCCTCTCCTAATTTATGGAGTTTCTTATCTCCTTCACTGACTTGGACATAGAGATTCTTGCACTCTTGTGTTACAGTTTCAAAACTGATATTTAACCCTTCGAAGATTTCTCTCAATGAACCTAGTTCTGTGTTGAAGTGGCAACTCTTCTCCTGAGTGGCTTCCAGCTCTGTAGTAAGCCTGTGAACCTCTTTCTGAGATGCTTCCAGTGCTGCGTCAACTTGAGCCATGAAAGTCTGGTACTGGGCAGAATTAGCGTAGGCCTTCTCCAGCTTACTTGACAAGAACAACCTGTCATTCTCCAACTGATATTTTTCTTTTTCCCAGTCACCCTCTTCTTTTCCTGCGCTAATTGCATCCTTGACTTTTCTTCTATCAATAGTCTCTTCTCCTCTTCTGATTCATGGAGTCTTGTATCTCCTTCACTGGCTTGGACAGAGAAGTTCTTACTCATTTGGTTTATAATTTCAACCCTACTATTTAACTCTTCGGAGGCGTCTCTCATAGAACGTATCTCTGTTTTCAAGTAGCATCTCTCCTCCTGAACGACTTCCATATCTTTTTTGAAGTAGCAAACCTCCTCCTGGGAGACTTTAAGCTCTGTATTAAGCCTGTCAATTTCCTTCATAGAGATTACCAGGAATTCGTTACTTTTAGAACCGAGGTGCCGATTCTCAGCAGCATCAGTATATGCCTTCTCCAGCTCAGCTGAAATGCCATCCAGGTCACTCTCCAACTGCTCTTTTTCTTTCTCCTGTAGAACACACTTAGCAATTGCTGAGGATAGACAGTTTTGTAGTGCAGAATTAGCTTCTTGCTCCTTATCTAAACGTCCATACAGACAATCAATCGCTTTCTGTGCAGCTTGAAGCGTCTGAGTAGGAGCATCTTTCTTCTCTTCCACTATTCTTGGGATACGTCTGTGAGTTGCCTTAAGCTGCAGCATATCTCTTTCATCAAATGCAGACTCTGAGGTTAAAATTTCATTCTTAATTCCTTCTGCAACTTCCACAGTAATGCCTCCCTTCTTTTTCTTCTTCTTCCTTGCTTTGAGAAGTTCTGAAGAATCAGTGGTACTGTGTTCACATTTACTGCTCAAGACTGTTTGAGTGGGAGCCATAATTTCAGACATGGGGAAACCACACTTCCCAAGAAACCAGTAAAGAGGAAATGTGTTTTTAAAACAGAAGCATTAGAATGAACAACAGGAATATTAGACACAGAGAGACACAAGATAGGAGAGCTGACCTTTTGAGACTTTAGCATCAGTCACAGAGATTTATAAATGCAAGGAAAAAACATAGACAGAGAAACCTGTAGTTATATCTGAAACTTTAGAAATCAGGCGTAGGGATATCATATAGACAGAGAGAACCTGCAGTTACATCTGAATCTTTAGGCATCAGGCGTAGGGATATCATATAGACAAAGAAAACCTGCAGTTGAATCTGAAACTTTAGATATCAGGCATAGAAATATCATAGACAGCAGGAAACTAATACAGAGAAAACTTGTAGTTACAGTAGATCTGAAACTTTTGACATCGGACATAGGAATATCAGACAGAGAACCCTGCAGTCAAATCTGAAACCTTTGATATCAGGCGTAGGGATATCATATGTTGCAGAGAAACAAACTTTAGGGGACCTTGCAGGTAAACCTGAAACCTTAGAAACAATCATATGAAAAACTACAGATTGCAGTGATTTTTCCTGCATGCAGTAACAAAATAATGGAAGCACTCTTGTCTTTTGAAATGGGAACCCTGTGAACAGCAGTGGTCCAACCAGGGATGCAGAGACAAGCCTTATCCAGGAAATGAAAAGTCAGAGTCTTAAAAGGTGGCAACAGGTACTGCAAGGGTTAACCCAGGCACTGCACAAAACGAAAAATCTCAAAGAAAGCTGCAATAGTCTCTGCAGCAACAGTTCTGGTCTCAGAAAAAATGTTTTTTCGTTATGAACGCAATAATTCTTGCAGAACACTTAGCAGCAACAAAAAAAAAACCTTTCAAAATCCGAACTTGGATTTCCAAAAAAGAAACGAAAGTACTTATCTTCAACCATGCGGATGTGGTCTGCTGCAGCAGACAGGAAAGGGTGCAGGCAGAAGAAGAATCTGTTCCAGCGAGATCCAGAAGTGGCCTTTGCTTTTTGTCACGGGAGACTCCTGTGGCGGGTAGGATCTCGGTGGCCGGAACAGCACGTGCGTAGTAGGGGTCACAAGCAGGGGTCCGAGGCAGGCGGCAGGTAGCGAAGTCAGGTACAAGCAGAGGTCCGAGGCAGGCGGCAGGTAGCGAAGTCAGGAAACAAGCAGAGGTCCGAGACAGGCGGCAGGTAGCGAAGTCAGGTAACAAGCAGAGGTCGGCAACGAGGAGACTGGAACAGGACAGGGGAGCAAGGACAGGTCTGGGGGCAGGGACTGAGAACAGGAACAAACAGGGACAAGACAGATTACCAGCAAGGGCTTTTACTGTGAACAGACTTCTATAATACAGGTACAGGTACAGAAAACAGATCAGGATCAGAAGCATGTGCATAAGGAGTCTGACTTCAAGCAAAGGCAAAAAAACAGACAGGAAGCAAGCTATAAAGGACAGAGACAGGAGCAACAAGAAGACAGACAGACAGAGGAACCCAGAGCCAACAGAAGGCAGCAGCACACCCAGTGGACAGGGAAGCTATGGCTAGGCAGGAGGTCTAGGCGAACCTGACACAATGCCAACAAGTCAGTCATACAAAAAAATCTCCGTCATCTGAAGAGTTTTCTTTTGCTTGAATAGTATAATAATGGAAATTCTTAATAATGTAGACTTTAAAACCAGAGACAGAACATGAAACACAGACAGAGCTCAGTGCTACATCCACTGACACTAATGCACGGTACAGTGCCTAAATATATATATATAGATATAGATATATTTTGAATAAAATGGTTTTTTAGTTTAACTCTTTGGCAAAAGTGTTGTAAGTCCTTGAGCCCCTCCAAGTCAGATCGCGTCTCAAGGGTCCTAACACTAAAATAGATTCTTAATAACCTGCAAATTACCAGGAAGAATAATTTATAATAAATCTGTCAAAATTAGTTGCATAGTTCTAAGTCTGATTTAAGCTCTTATTAACCTGTATAATACCAGGAAAAGCACTCGGTATTAGATTTGTCACAATCAAACTGCATGCAAGTTCCCATGAGTGTGGAAGGTGCAAAGGAGTGAGCTTTAACCATTTAAAAGTGCGAGGGGGTGAGCTTCAAACTAGGGAAGGAGGAGCCACCCTCCAAATCAGCTAGGACCAGCTGAACAAGAATTGCAAAACATACAGGACCCCTATAAGCTCATATTGAACCCCCAAAATGTAATGTAGACGTGTAGAGGGATAATGAAAGCAATGGAAGATATTACCAGCATAAATTTATAAAGAAAGATATTAATAGCTGAAGAACTGAGAGATTGATAAACATTGGATTTGCCATATGTTTTCTAGTGCCACTGCAGTTATTTGTGTGTTTATAGAACCTGTGGGTTGCTGAGTTGCTTAATGTCACTTCAGTCATTTCTTCTCTCTTGGCTAAATTAATTGAAACATATCAGTTCACACAGTATTTTGTTCAGAAAATGTAACATGAGATACTGTACTTTATCTTTACGTTGTCTGCAATCCTCTTCTAATCTTTAACAGAAAGCTTAACCCCTAATACTTTAATATTTATTGCAGACCTTCAGGGTTAATGTGTGGTTTATACCACAAAGGTCACATCTCTCCAACAATTGAACATTTCACAAGAGGAGAAACCTAGAGGATGATATTTTCAGAGCGTTATTAGAGATGGCAATTTTTTTTGCCGGATTTGGTTAAGCCTCGGATCGTCTGGTTCCTTTGGTGCACGAATTTCTGTGAATCAGTCTCAGAAAGTGGACGATTCATCTTCTCTAGATTTATTTTTTCACTGACAATTCAATCCGTGGATTGTTAAAATTCACCAGTGGATTTCTGAATTTGCTGATTGGATTCTTAAAATCCACCAGGGAATTGTATCCAATTGTGGTTTCGGATTAATCTACACCAATTGAAACTATAGTAATACGTCAACGGATTTTATACCACGGAGCGGATTTTAATGAAAATCCCAGAGAATATTGTGAAACCAATTTTAACAATTTCGCACATCTCTAGGGGTTAACAAATCAGATTTACAAACGTTACTGGCAGAAAATTGAAAGGTTAGGAAAGGTCTCCACCCTATCTGGAACCCTGAATATGCATAAAAGCAGCCTTTCTACCCCAAAACCTATATTTTCTTTAATTGTAGCGGAACAGTAGGAATTCCAATCCCAGAACACTAGCTGTTTCATCACCAGGAATTCCAAGGAAGAATTCAAAATTCACAGCATATTCACAGGCTTAGTCACATATACACATTGGCGGTCCATGAAGGAGGATAGACGTCATAATAAATTTTTAGCTTGCCTACAGTGCTACTACTATTGCCGATTTTCAATTCTCGAAGCACTAGCTCTTCCACAGTATATACAGTATCTTATGTTCTGGTGGTTAGGTGAGCATGGCAGTTGTACTCCATGTGACTCCATTGTTTCTCCTATCTAAGAGAGAAATGTCCATCTTCAAATATGTTTAATCCAAAATACTGTAAAGAAAGCTTCTTAAAATACGTATTAAAAAAATTAGGGTTTGCCCTGAAATTTACTTTACTAGAATGTTTACAGGTGACTTTTTTTGTAATTAAAGGTAAAATACTACACACTCAGAGACAGATGAATAATGGAACAGTCGAACTGGGTTCCCTAAAGAAATCTAACAATGCAATAGCAAAGGTTTGGCTGATTTTCATTTTTAGGAAACAAGTTACAAGTTGTTTAGGGGCCTCTGAACGGTAGTGTTTGTTAATCAAGTATTCTCTTTACACTTATCCCACCCTGTTCTTATCAGAAAATCAATACAGCTAAGGGAGTATGGGGAGAGAGTACTTAGGCTGAAAACACAGTAACATCAGACAAAAGAGAATAGCCAGAGGAAATCAAACACCTAATTCTAACGTCAAAAAAATACCTATACAGCATGTGGGATGGAGTGATTCAGAGAATAAAGAGACTGGGGCCTGTTAAGGGAGCACACCATGTTTGACTCTCTGGCTGGTGATATTTTGTAAAATTTGGTGAAATTGTGGCTTGGCAAAACATTTCTCAATGAAGCAAAACATAAAAAAAGCCTCGATTTTCCCATCAGCACTTTTTCATTCCTCTAAAAGGGAGGGGGAGAAAGGAAGAGGGAGGAGCCTATTCATGTAGCTCTGATAAGCATGCTGCCATATCGATCAGGTTGGCATGTTCCTACCTCACGGTATGACATGTGTGTTATCACGGTATTCAGAAAGATTTCTCGCTAGCCAGATACAGTTTGGTAAGAAAATGCCAAACCGATCGAATTAGCTGTTTCTTTTTCTAAGATCTGCCTTTACGATCTGCCTGCAGTCTGTAAGAGCTGTGCCAGGACGAAGTCACCCTTGCCAAGGAGGGGGGTGAATCAGCGGGCACGACTGCGCAGAAAAAGTTGCAAAGGCTGGACTGGGCTAAAAAAAAAAAATCTTTATTTGAGCATGGATTAAAAAACACACGAGGAGGGGAAACAGACCCTTGCGCCTCTAACGCGTTTCACCCAGTGTGGGCTTTCTCAAAGAGTAGTGTTCCTCCCCTTCCCCCCATCCTATCCCCCCTCCCCGTCTTTTCTTAAGAATAAATTGACAAATGGAATAAATTTTCAAATCGGTATGGAATTTATTAATGATATGAATGAGCCTCTCTGATTATACAAAGATAATGAATCGCATCTTATACTGTATGTTCAAAACTGATTGTGTGATGTTGAATATGTTACATTTAAAATAAATTATTTATATTGTTATATGTTACAAACATTTCACTTCTTGAACATTGTTATGATTAATGTACACTGTTGAACTATGCAAACCATATATATGAAAGTAATGCATATATGATAGTAATTGATTGAAAATCCGCAGACCTCTGACTTTACTTGTTTTTAACTTTAAAAATTTAACTTTATTATGCTGTACCTATACTATCCGCAGTCCTTAATAGGAGTGATTATGTTACCTATTAAATACACATGATTATACATGTGCCACTCTAAGTGAAGACTAGCGGTCATAGATTATTTACTCATAATTGAACTTATGTGCAAAACCAGTACTGTTTGTTTTTAAACCGTTTTTGTATTTGTCTTCCTTGCGCATGACTCCAGTGCTGTTGCTTGCCATACATGTACACGCTAGCCATGAGTGCGGTCTCCCTATTTACCATCTAGGGAGTACTCGCGTCCCATTGGTTGAGTGACGTCACGTCCGGTTTGCTTCCGGTACTTCAGGGGACTGCGCACGAGTAACGCTACTCTTTGAGAAAGCCCATACTAGGTGAAACGCGTTAGAGGCGCAGGGGTCTGTTTCCCCTCCTCGTGTGCTTTTTAATCCATGCTCAAATAAAGATTTTTTTTTTTAGCCCAGTCCAGCCTTTGCAACTTTTTCTGCGCAGTCGTGCCCGCTGACTCACCTCCCTCCTTGGCAAGCGTGACTTTGTCCTGTCTCTGCACACAGCGAGGAGCACACACACCCGGATGAAAACGGAATTATGTGAGTACTTTATTATTTTTTCTGCTCAAGCTGGAGCTTCCCCAGGTTCACTGGTTCATATAGATGCTGGATTTATGTTAGGGGTTTGGGTGGGTCTTAGGACTTCCCCCAGACAACCCTTCTGATCCTTGCCAGACCGTGTTCCAACTAGGGATTAATCAACATAGCTCCTTACAGCAATTTATTACTACAATATATGATCCGGATGCAGTTATTTATTTCTGCATGTGGAACTTATGCTCTATAGCACTGGTTAATTGAGGGGACTTCACCTCAATATTCCCCTGGTATAAGAGCTGTGCAGAGGGAACTGCATCTCCCTGCACTACTCTTCCAGGCGATCACACAGTTTTTATTTTTATTTTATTAACGTAGTATTGAAGTAGGGTGTCGCTACCACATTAATTTCAGATCCGGGGACCGTCTGCATCCTTAGTTACAGGCCTCCGTAGGGGGTGCTGGTATCTCTGGCAAATTTAAATGTCCCGCGTCACGTGACATTGGAGAACTAAAATTGCAGGAGATACTGACACCCCATAATGGGACCTATACCTCGGGAAGTATGGGTGACCTGACCTGACATTAATGAGGGTCAGGTCCAGAGACACCCTACTTCAGTAATATGCTATAAAAATTCAAATGAAAACAGAGCTGCATTACCTTACTGGCTAAATGCTATGATAATGGAGGGGATAACTGCCACTATCCAGTTTTGTACTGGTAGAGAGGGTGGGTGAAGGTTATAGTTGCCCCAGGGGGGTGATTAGGCCTCCTTGGGGAGATTAACTCTTCCCTTACCTTAGAAGTTATAAACTCTAAGGTAATGAATGGGTTAACCTCTACCGCAAGATTAAACCGCTCTCCCTGATGCAACTAGCCACTTCATCCACCCCCTCTACCACCCACACCACACAGGAATGGGCAAAAGTGATATTGGCCAAAAGATGGTTAATAGCACTTTTACCCATTCAAATAATCATTACAGTGCAATACACTCAAATACTTTACTATGAAAAATAGTACTATAAAACAAAACTCTAGCCATTTAATCCATTAATTATTACTGTGGTAATCTATATCCTCAATTGGTCACAGATAGCCGCATTGGCCATAAATGACAACCTGACAACCCCCCCACCCCTTCCTTTACCCCTAAACCCATCCTCCCAACACACACTTTATTGGGCAAAAGGCCTATTATCTAGATCTGGATAATAGCGCATTTGCCCATTCAAAATAAAATATTAACTATCATACAGTAAATGACAGTTGTACTTACCGTCGCAAGGATGAAAGCTGACCTAATGTTTCGGCCTCTGTGTCCTCTGCATCTTCAGTGGGCAGCAACAGTAAAATAATAAAACAAACTACTGGCTAATAACCCCTAAACTACCATACCGGTTATTAACCTATGTGATAATTAAGGAGTTAGACCCTACCTACGTGCTAGCCACCCGGGAGGCCTAACCACCATCCGAGGGGCAACTAGTCTCTTTATCCACCCCCTCTACCTCTTCTACTCCCATCACCACACATGGAAATGGGCAAAAACACTAGTAGCCAAACATTTTTGCCCATTTGTTTAAAAACAAATACACAAATGTATACACAATAAAATAAAATTGTCATTAGAGTAAAATACACACAATAGGCAATAAACCCATTTATTGTCACTGTGGTAACCTATGCTCACAATGGGGGCACAGATAGCAGCAATGAATGGGCAACCTAAAAAGAAAACATTAAAAAAAAAATACATTACAATTAAATAAAAAGAAACATTTCCCCCCAAAATGCATTGATTGTCAATGTGGTTATCTATACCCTCAAAATTCTAGATGAAACATGTTCTACCTCGCAAAGATGTTCGAAACTTTACAAAATGCAGCTATTGTTTTGCTAATCTTGCAATTTTTTTTGCTATGCCTTAAAGGGCTAATAATGTCACAAAATTAGTCTTAGATTTGCAATTTCGCAAGCTTTCAACAAAATTTTGCCAGACAGTGAGGAAAAGATGGTGCGTGGGCCCTATTTATACCAATGAAGCAACATGGTTGGTGGTGCTGCTATCACAAAATTTGCTATGGGTACGTTTCTAATGCCATGCACTCGTGGAGTCCCAGTGATGTGACATCATAAAAAAGGGAGAGAAGCAAGCCTATCATGTAGCATGCTTCTTTCCCTTTTTGATTACGTCACATCACTCCAAAAAAGGAAAGGCATCACATGGTACATCCACCAATTTGTACATGTGATGGCTTCACATTGGACTGAAAACTGGTACATCACCAATACGATTGGTGGATGTACTGTACCATGTGATGGCTTCCATTAAGTTTTTTTGCTGGAGTGACGTCATACTAAAGGGAGGGAAGCATATGCTACCTGATTGGCTGGCTTCCCTCCCTTTAAGATGACATCACATCATTAAAAAAGTAGGTCATCACATGGTACACGCACAAGTCGTATTAGTGATGTAACATTTGTCAGTCCAAGGTACTGTATTGTCACAGGCCTTATATAAGGCCTGTCACGTCTCATTTGACCCAAAAAAGCCATCAGATCAACATCTCCTAAACCTGTTGGGGAAGAAAGAAGAAAAGATAGACTGTAACAAACAATGGGTAGAGGAGGTCGGGGTAGTTGACCCAGGGAGGGTGGATAGACCTTCAGCGTGGGTAGGGGGGTAAACCCCTTAATTATCATAGCAGTTAATAACCGTTATGGTGAGTAAGGGGTTACATTCACTAATTAGTTTTTTTTATTTTACTGTCGGTGCCCACTTAAGAAGAGGATGAGAGCTGCCTTCATCCTGGCAGGGGTAAGTACAACTTTTATTTACTATGTGATGGCTGGGTTATGTTTTATTTTTTAATGGGCAAATGCTCTTTTATCCAGATCTTTTAATATAGATTTTGTCCATTACTGTACTGCATGTGTTAGGGGGGGGGGGGCAGGTTGGGGGTAGAGTGGGGTAGTAGGGTGTCTATTTATTGCCATTTATTTATTATTTATTTATGAAATATTTTACCAGGAAGTAATATATTGAGAGTTACCTCTCGTTTTCAAGTACTGTTGCGGCCGAGTTTATTCTTACCTTTGCCTGGTCTCGGCCGCAACAGAAACCGGGCGCGCGCCGAGGTGTCCCGGGCACGCGCCGGAGCCTCGATGAATCGGTCCTCCGATCAGGGCTTCCCCCTCCCCTCTCCGGGTCCGCCGGGTCCCCCGGAGCCCCCCACCGCAATCCCCCACATTGCGGGATACCAGGGCTCCGTCGGGGAGCCCTGGGCACGCGCGCCATGCGCGCACGCTCCCGATGAAGCGTGACCGCGTATCGATGACATGCGGCACGCCGAGGGAAATAAACGAGCAAGCCGGGACACCTCCCGGCTTGCGGCTCCAGCCAGGTAAGGATAAAGTGTGTCGCCACTGTATGTCCTGGGCACAGATTTAAGACAAATAATACATGTTTACAAATACAGTTACATAATGAGCAGGGTATACATTATATACAAGACATAGCATGCACAGTTAAAGATAACCATTGGGGTTATCTTTGCTCCCATTGAGGGTAGAGGTAACCTCAATGGCAATCTATTGGTGTTTGTTATTATATTTTAATGTTTATTGGGGGTAGAGTGGGTGGGTGAAGGGGTTAGTTGCCTAAGGGTGGGTTGTTATGCCTCTTGGTTGGGTTTAACCCTTCATTACCATAGCAGATACTACCACTAAGGTAATTAAGGTGTTAACCCCTCCCACAACATTCCCGGTAGGCCTAGCCACCCGCCCTTGGGCAATTACCCCCTTCACCCACCCCTTATACCCCCAATAAACTAGGTATTCTGGTTTAACCCCTTCTTTACCTAAGTGGCTTGCTGCTAATGTAATGAAGCTGCTTCCTGAGTTACAGGCCCCAGTATGGGGTTCCTGGGATCTCCCTACATTGTTTAAATCTCCCGCTTCCCATGACTGGGACATTTAAACATGGCGGAGATACCAGCACCCCATACCGAGGAATCAGGGTGTCCCTGAGGTTTAAAATGTATGTGGTTCAGCTCCGGAGACCTCCTCCTTCAATATTGTACCATTCAAATAAAATAAAAGCTGGCCGATCAACTGTTAGAGGCACACAGGAAGAGTGACTGATTTGTCTAATCTTAAAGTGCGTCTTTTACAGACTGATGCAGCCCGGTATGATTCACACAGCGGGAGTCCCATTCTGAAGCAGGGACACTCGCTGCGTTAATCCTGTTTGTCCATTACCACCTACCAAGCACTGTGCTGCAGACAGTCAACTCTTGGCATGCTGTGCACAGTAGATGCTCTGCGGCAGTTGATACATACTCTGGCTGCTTCGGTAGTTTCAACATTAAGTGAATCTAATTTTTTTAAAGAATTTTCTAAATTTTCTAAATTAGCTTAGGCAAATCTAGCACTTTTAGATTATTTTTCTAATTAGAATACTACATCATATTGCAATGCACAATGACTGAATGCTTTCCGAATAATTTTTTAAATTCTGACAAGATTGCGTTTTTCATGGGCAACTTTGCACCTAGTCCGTGATCTTGGGCGAAGGCTTTGCTTATCTCTACTTCCTTGATTTGTATATATTTTGATTTGCTATACCATACTTTGGGGGAAATTTCACTACTATAGTCACTCTATCGCCTGACTTGGCAGTGAAAATAATTGACAATGTACAGTACTTGAAGGAGCACAGATAGTGAGGCAATAATGAATGCATAATGAATGCATCATACTCTACGTAAATCTGTAATTCATGAAGCAAGCAAGCCTATTGGTGCCAGGCCTCCCGGTCAAGATATCACAATCTGCTAATAAAATCTATTACTGGATTTGAATCACAGCAAATGAATCTATTATGATAAAATGTGATCTATCATATTTGTTGTAAAGGTCAGACACTGGATGCCTATGTGAGTGAATTTCTCCATATGTCCCTAGTCCACTTAATGAATCACATCACACTTCGCTACAAAGCTGCTTATTCTTCTGGTATAATGTGGTTTGTCGTGTCACTTTAAATTAATGAGAGCAGCAATCACATCCAAAGGGCATTTTGAGCTAAATTCATATTACAATTCAACATTGTACCTTAAGAATGGCCCTTTTTATTTGTAAAATAAAATCAGATATACGTTTGTTATTTTATAGGTTTTAGTATTATTTCGATTCAGGGCTATTTATGACAATTATGGCAGTCATTCTATTGCCAATTGAAATCCTGTTTTCAAAGGTCAGGCAAAAATACAGAACATTCAGGTACATACAGAAAATTGGTTTCAAGATAGCAGGATGTACAATTTCAGATGGCTTTAAACAAAGAGTGATCTTTTAGCTGATGCAACAGTACACAACAAAAATATGGATGTAAAAAAAGATCATCGTTTATTTGAACATGTTGGTCAACGCTCCATTTTAAATTTTGGCTAAAAAGTGTGGGAGTGTCCACGAGTATGATTAGCTACAGGTGTGAGTAGTGAAGCTCAAAAGTATGCTGTGATAAGAGAGCTGTCCAACAGCTCACTGATAGAGCTGCTGCCCACAATAGCAGAAATTGTAGATTCTGATCTTGTTGAGGCTGATATTACCCTTTGTTTATAAAGTGCCTTAGAAACTGGCTTGTCAGAATTCATCATGTGGTATGAGGTGCAAGCCATTTAACTATACTTTGCTTATTCTATTAGCACATCTCCAAGGTATGCTTTTTGGGCATAGGTATAGCTCCACAAGTTATTTCAAGGTGGGATTGGGGGGAATATATATATATAAATATATATATATATATATATATATATATATATATATATATATATACAAAAAAACAAACAGAAGCGCAAGCTCCATAGCATGTAACTGTTTAAAAAAAAGAGTACATTTATTAAAAAACTGCAGCCCAAAGGAAATGCACTTACAGGATTAAAATTAAGCAACCATACGTGGGAGAGAAATCTCTGTGTGTAGTCATCTGCGGGGTGAGAGGGTCCCAGGTAGACAAGGTATATCTGCACAGCTTGTAGCCACCACCAAATCCTGTCACAAGTTGGCGCCAGGAGACTGAGTCAATCAGTGCCTCTACGTCCTCTGCTCCTGCATAGGATAGTTGCTAGCGCTTGAAAATGCAGCTAGTAAGATTGCAAGGACGCCCAGGACTCCGTGTAGACACACCCACAGTGTGATGATGTCACCAACCCTACGTGGGATAGGGAAACAGGGAAGGGAGATTGGGAAAGGGAGGGGGATGGGGGATAGGGATGGGGTAGGAAAGGCAGGTCCAAATGGACAAGACCACCTACGGCTGTGCTTTAGTGTGACGCTAGAGAATACAAACAATACAAAGTAACCCATAAATGTAATGTGAAAAAATATTAAAATGAAATATATTATAAAAATAAGTAAGGTAAATAAATGATAGCTTTTATGTATATTATTGTAATGTTTGACTAGTTTGAATACCATAATGATAAAACCAACATATATAGTGTTTGTATATGCACATAAAAATGAATGTGCTCACACAAACACACCATACGCTGATAGAGTGAAATATATAATGTTAAACATCTATTAACTAATATACATATATAAACAAATCTAAATAACTATGTGATTCATTGTGACATATCATAAAATGTAATAATATATAAAATTCTGATATGACTTCAAACATGTGTAAATATAAATGTTGATAAGAAATTCAATCAAATGAATGTGTTGTAAATTAATGATAATAAACCTGTTTACACTCAAAATGGATAACAGTGTGGATATGAATGGCCAACTAAGGGTCTACTGTACATACCAACTGATTGAAGATGGGAAATGATAATGTGTATATCAGTAGGGGGGACTCCATTTTGTCTGCTATAACCATTCTATACTATCACTGCCATTTCGTTTTAGTCTGATGTTAACTGACCTTTTACCCAATTAATTTTGGCTGAATTCCTGAACTATGTATGTTCAGACATAGTTTCAGAATGAAGAAACAGGAAGTTTTAGCCAAGGAGGCATAGCCTAAATTATGTACTGTCTCAGCACTTCAAGCAAGAATTATGATGTGCCCCTGTGCCCCAGACTGGGCAAACTGTAAGTTCTCAAACTGTAACTTTCCATCTGTCACTTTCGCTCGGCTCGGCTATAAAACTTTACTGTAACCATTAATAAACAGGAGAGGTTTTTGACAATGCTCATTGGTGTCCGACTCAATTACTTTCTCCTCCGAGCTGCTCGTCTTTTCCTGTTCAGCGCCATAAGTACGAGAGAAGATTCCTACGTATATGAAGTAGAGAATAAATTTACAGGAAATGATGCAAGCGAATAGACGAAAAGGACCGGAGGATGACCAAAAGGCAACCACTAAATTGTACCCCCTAGGGGAGAGGGTACCCAAAGTATAGATTCCAAAAGTCTCTCTGAGACAGAGATTCTTGAATCTATCTCCCCCCAAAAGAGAAGTGGGGTTAAGCTCGAACCCCATAATGGATAGTGCAGATGGATCCTTATTCTGTTTGAGTGAAAAATGTTTGAACAATGATTGAACAAACTGTACCCCCCGGGGTACCTCGTCCGGTACGACCATTTCTGAGAACTTGGGCGCAAAAGTCGGGACTTAGACTCTGGCGGGCAGGCTTTTCAGGCTTGAAATCTTAGCGGGTTGCTCTGCTATTCGCACAGAAGCTAGTTTGAAAAGCCTGCCCGTTCTCTTACAACAGGGAACTCCAAATCTGATTGGCTCACAGATTCTTATAGTATTTTGAGTTTCATTCACAAATCTCAGCAACCAATCAACGTGTGGGAACTATCCAAGCAACCAATCAGAGCCAAACCAGCTAAAAAATCCTGGTCAGTGAGAAATTCGAAATAGCCAGGAGACATGCGCAAGCCTGCCAACTCTCTCCCTGGCTATCTCACTGCCACCCGCTGGAACAGTCTCCCCCAGGTCTGGCAGAGCAGGTGGCATCCCGGAGGTCTGCTATTTATCTCTGGATCTTGTACTCCATCTTTCCCCGTCGACCAAATGCTATTCACACCTCTGGGCATCTTCTGACTGCTTTGAACTCCGATTTCCAGCAGACTTGCCAGTGCCTATGGGTTAGCTTGGGCAGCCAGTTTAGACATCGTTCCGAATGTAACAAGTATATTACATGTACATTACATTATCAAAGTATATTTTTGATACACTTTTAAGTCTCTGGGTAAGGGGGACAGAAGAGAGAAAAAATTGTAATTCTATTTCTATCTGCCTTATTCCCCACACACTTTCCCTTGGACTCAGTCTGGACTCTCTTATATATTGTTGGGGCACGCACAAACCCTACACTGGTTCTGGGTCACCTTGGCACTATCTGGGTTACCCCCTTAACCTAGGGATTCCCTCCGCTACAGGGATATGTATTCATCCCTGTGCTTAATTCACCTTTCTGGGCTATGCTGAAGCAGGGTACCCTAGTGGTGAGTCGCGTTTGCATTTTCAAGTGGAGGTATGGCCAGGACAATGTGCCTACATGTATCTGAGAATCAGGCATGATTCCCGGTTACATTTATAGGGGAACCAACAACTCCGGACCCAACCTCCCAAGCACATTCTGTCAACGGTTCCTCTGCAAAAAAAAACCTTGAAACTCATACCCTAGCAATCCTGCGTGACTGCATTACCAGAAAGGGAAAAACACAAAAAATACTTTTATTACAGACAATATAACACCGTGATACATTGTTACTGGGTCCAAGAGCTGATTTTCTGGGACCCTTATACACGGACCAGGGGTAACAAAAAAGGGCTTAAACTTTATTTGAGAGCCTGGTCACCCTGTACCATCACCCTGGCCATGTGCATTTTTTAGACTTATCCGGGGCTTAAAGGAACCTGAAAATTCGAGGCAAATTTGAATTTCAGCAAAATTTTCACCCATCTCCACATTTCATCTTGACTCTCCCTTAAAGAACATTTCATTTGCTGACCAGTATGCATTGGAAGCATGAACTGCAACTTTACCTTAACTGTCTAAATATTTTCACTTTTTAAATTATATTTTCTGATTATCACTGAAAGTATTTAACCCCAATCAGATCATATGTAATCAGAGAAACCTCTACGGTATATGGGGATGGACTTTTCTGTTGACTATTAATCTTGACTAAAGAGCAGCACTGGCAAGTACTGTACTGTCCAAAGTCAATATCTATACTTTCGGTACTGAAGCTTTAGCATACTTTTAAATCAGAATTGAAAATTGGCCTTTTACAATGTGTATTCAATGCAGACTAATCTGAAACAAAAGTAATCTATACTATCTGAACTGAAGTGCAAGATTGATGCTGTGCCATGTGGAACAAAGAATTTTGTAAGTAGTATGCTGCTTTTTCTTATCACCTCTCTAACAAGGCACTGTCAAGACCAGTGGATTTACTTTCTAGCAAAAACACAATTGATAATACAGATAGGTACATGGACTAGTAAATTATAGATGTCAAACTCACATCACATGACTTTGCATGAACCTTGAACAAAGTTTTTGTATATACAGTAAGGTCTGGTAATTTTAACAATCAATGAAGCAAACTTGAAAATAAAAATAAAGTAGTAGAAGACTGACAAAGGACACACCCAAACTAAAACATGTACATTACATGTTATTATATCTTTATACAATTCCCAAATGATCAAACTGACAAGAGTCCATCATAACAAATGTGAATGCTCTACTGTACTTCAAGGGCATGTTATATCAGTCAAAAAATTATAGCCTAGCTTAAGCTAGCAAATCCTCTTGGTTTCCTTTGTGAGAAACAGTATTAAGCCATTGTAGTTTCAACCTTCAGATTGCTAGTACATTTACAGCAAGTTTACTTCAATACTTGGTGTCATAGGCAACACAGACTGTACAATATTTGTGACATATCTTTAATGGCATAATTCATTCTTAATAATTATATCTGTTTATTTATTTACTTGTAATGTTTATCAAAAACTTTATATGTTATTTAAAAGTGCGCAAACTTTTTCCATGACTGAGAAAACTTTGGGAATTTCATCCTTTAGTTCTGTGAAACATTGTGCTTTGATCCAACAAATCCTTTTAATGATAAAAGATTAATGGGCATGCATGTTTGATTAACCCATTGCCATGAATTTCTTTTAATGCCCATAAACATGTAATTGTGGGTATTTTATATCAGTAGGCACCTAAATATGCTTTTTACCAAGTTAATTACTTTTTAAAAATAACTACAGAAAATACAATTACTCCCACAATTGTGTTAATTGTGTCTTAATGGCCAAAACGATTTTCACAATTGTGTTAATGGTGACTCAAAGGGCAAAAACACATTTCCAAACAAACTGCTTTATTATATTATATAATTGTCAAGTACTTTAAATGAAACTTTTTTAACCAATTTCTGTCTCTACAAAAATAAAGTGGAGCGCAATTGCGTGGTCAAGATTACTGAGCTCATTTGCACTCTGGGATTTTTTTAAAATAACATTTTCATATTCAATATATTCTAGAGGCATCCAAAATTACTATTTACATTTTTAATTCAAATGATACAACCCATAATATGCACAAATTATTGCTTTTTCCGTGCTTACTGCTTTCACTATTTTTCTATCCTTTGGACATCTTATTTCCAGTTTATTTCACTTTTCCGCCCAAAAATGTCAACAGATATCTGTTGAATGGAACTAAACAGAAGCTCACAGTTGTGGTGGTGGTGATGTTTGAAAATGCAATTAGATTAATTATAATAATAATAATTATATATTGAAAACATTACTAACACAAATGTGAGGGCTATGCCTGAATGGATTACTTTTGATTATTATAGCTTTTGAAATTCGATCAAACTTGTAAAAGAAGCTAGTAAGTCAAGTGTTGCTATTTCACCTCCTTTTAAAAGAGAAAACAACACGTTTTTAGCAATTCGGGCTATTCACTAGAACTTTTAACTGCATATGTTCTAGCAAATTATTTGCTGGCTTTGTGAACATTTGGAATGTGTGCTTGAAAGTGCAGAGAAGGGAATTGACAGATGTCTCTAATGCTATTTCATATGACTGTTTATTATATTGTTGCTGAGCAAATGATTAAAAGGACTAAAGATCAACTTTTTTCACAAATATTGTAATACAATAAAATGTATCTGTCATCCCATCAATTATGGATTAATAATTCATAAGAAGCATTGCAAGGCATATAATGTGCTGTAAGAGGGACTTATCACTGTTGGAAAAACTTGCCTCTAATCCAGCAGTGTGCTGGTTAATTGCACACCAGCAATCAACCAGACTCCACCTGGCTGATTAGTACTGTAAGAAAAAGCCTGTTCTGAGAAACAGGAAGAAGATTTTCCTCAGCCCATAACTAGGTCTGACCAGAGGAACAGATTTATTGACCTGCAGATGGACTGTATGCTGATAGCAAGACAAGGAGACGATACCTCTGTACTGGACACAGACATTGCCATAGCATACAAGGGTAATGACCCAGGAGAGCAGAGAGGACTTCCCCTTCAGCTACATCAACCAGATAAGAGACTTTCTTCTTGGACTGTTGTATAGCTATATATTTATATGTTTGGTGGTGGGAACAAGCTTAGCTACCCACCCAGCTAGAGAGGGACGGAGTAAAGGTGTAGATATTCTCCAAAGCGGAGTAGGCCTTTATTTTCTGTGTTTTTGCCGTGTTAAAGGAACATGCACAATAAAGACTCATTTTAGTTTCACCTTAAAACAGTCTCCATTGCTTACCTCTGCACTCATCTCTTACATGTGCGCAGACAAGCCAGTAACAAAGACATAACCTATCGACAGGATATTTCTAACCATTCCGTCAGCACATTGCAGAGGTATGAGAAACGAAAACAAACATTGAGCTACTGTAGCTGGCGAACTTCTAAGTCTGCGATTATTGTGAGCATGCGGCAGTGTGAGCGGCGCGAACAATATACAGTAGCTCTATCGGGCTGGCCATAGTGCGAGGAAAAGCAACCGTGCGGCAGAACTTTGAGCCGACAAATAATTTTCGTTTTTGCGCGACAGCCGCGTCATGCGAGCGGTGCAGCCAATGAGGGCAAACCAGCCTAGTGAAGTCATGGCCACTTTTACCCCATTCATTTAAATCATATTGACATTATCCCTCAAAGAGGGTCCTAATCCATCTACTCAATATCTTGTATAGATAACCTCCTTGTAGTAACAATCTGACTAGGTATAGTGGCTATCACATCTATAGGTCAAATATGATATTATATATTATCACTAACAACAATAGGCTATACTTTTCTTTAACATTTAGGTAAGATATATGATGTTTCTCTTAAACAGCTTCACCACATTAAGGCTTGGAAATACTATTTCTCTCTGTGTCTTATACACATCATAATCAAACATAGCTACATCTAGCCTGGATTTCCCTATATAGGACAGGCTTTCCAAGTCAGTGTTGCTCACACAAGGAAAAGTAATGCAGGCTTTACATGGTATATAATGAAAATACACTAATAAATCATTTTTATTGATATGTAAATTGTCACTAAATGCTTTCTCTGGAGTAGTTCAGGGTAATAGCGTGCAAGCTCTAAAACAAACGCTCATAGGTCAGCTACATCACATGATCGCAAAACCTATAATGATCTACAGATGCAGCGGCTGTTATCCGAACATTTAACAAATTGGATTCATGGGCATACCCAGGTCGTGCCACATGATTTCTTCAAACTTTCCAGCGTTAAGATGCGTGTTTACTAGTATTTTTATCTGGTGTATAAAATGGCATTTTAGCGTTCTCTTCTAGGTAGCGAGGGTTGCCGTTCACCAGGTTTTCACTGACAGTCGGACCATTATTGTAAGCCGGTGCTGGTGCCGGCGCTGGCACATTGCTGGATTGGGATAGGTATGACAGGTGTGATTGGCGGCATTAACGGCAGCGTTCACGGAAGAATGATGAGCGAATGCCGCATGAAATACAGCAGAGTTCATGACGGCTCTGTGAAATGTTTTGATAACGGCCGCTGCATCTGTAAGTTGCCATAGAAATGCATACGCGATATACAGTATGACAAACAAGCCCTTGTAATCACCTTCCCCTGACGAAGCTCCACCTGGAGAAACGCATAAGCCTTAGTGACGCGGATCCAGTTTGCTGCTGTGTGAACACTTCTCTGCCCAAATCGCCAGATGCTACACTGTAGCTAAGTATATTGCTGACACTCAATACATGTGGACATAATTATGCAGACTGTGGGATAACGTGGATAGTCTTTGAGGGTTATAGTAAAATTAGGCAATGATGTTAGAGCTGTGCTGTCTAGAAAACAGCATTTATATGGTAGCTTAGATAATTCAATGTTATCCCACCCCACATAATTGCTGAACATTTTGTGTCATTCCCTATATCACCAATGCAAGTGATTGATACACAAGCGTTGGGTTGAGGGCCAATTTGTAGGCAGAGTGCTGCAG
Organism: Ascaphus truei; assembly: GCF_040206685.1. NCBI lineage: Eukaryota > Metazoa > Chordata > Amphibia > Anura > Ascaphidae > Ascaphus > Ascaphus truei. The sequence continues at coordinate 91,340,308 of NC_134490.1, forward strand.
CTGATATTATACAGCCCACTGTTGGACATGTTTTGTCAGAGTTTGACCTATTGATTGGCAACTGAGCCAATATCATGGGGCTCATCTAATCTGGAAAATATAGATTGGATACTTGATCATTGTGTGATTTTTAACATGTTAATTTAATATTTGTATTTTTATTCACTTATTTTCACTTCATTTAGTCACTTTATGTAAAATGTGACCTTGTGTTAGTTATTCATCTGTTTGGTATCTATACCTTTAGTACATAGGTTTCACCCATTGCCATCTTTGGCCAATTAGGCATCCCCTAAAAAAGAAAAAATCAATAAAGTATTCTTCTATTGGAATCTGGTGAGCGGTGCATTCTTTATTCTGTTGTATCATTAACTATTTTGCCTGTACTAAGCAACCTGGATAAAGCTCCTCATTAATGAATTTGTTTAACCCTCGTTCTGTTATAGTTACAGTTGTAAAATGTCCCTCTAGAGGAAACAAAGTGTCCACCAAATCTTGCGGGTCCCACATGACTAAAGGTTGTAGCTTTCCATTGGACGGCTGTTTAATTCTCCACGAGGAAACCTTGGTAACTATGCTGGTGGGTTTCTCAGTATCCAGGGGGTCCCCAAACCTGCAATCAACATTATTTAGCTTCAGAGTTCCCTTCCAGGTCCCATGCTGGATTGCTACTTTAAATGGACTGTCAAATAATTCCTTTCCACGCCATCTACATTAGGCCCCGTAATGCAATTTTGGCTACACTATGAATAAATAATTAACAGCTCAATGCACTGTAGATCCCCAGAGCGGTGCTCCTTTCTTCATGTGCATTAATACAATTATAATTACAAAACAGTTTATCTTGTTTACAAATTCCACTTGATTTCCAGTCTTATTTATTTTTGTAGTCTGTTTTTTGTCTGTTTGTTGAATAACAAGTCTCTTGTGGATGTGAAGATGCATTTAAGGGGAAATGTTCAACACTGTGGCACTTGCATGTGCCCTTGAAAGCTTCTTTCAAATCTCTCCTAGCACTTTCTATTTTCTATTGCATGCTTAAGTGAAGCTTTGTAAGCATTAGTTTCAGTGTAAATAGGGGAAATAGGCAGTACTGTATGTCTAAAGCCACTTTTCAAGAAGCTTTGTGTCTGCTTCTTCATGTCAGGGAAGTTTCTTAGTTAAATACATTTACATATTTATTTTTTTATTTGTAAAAATATTATACCAGGAAAACTTTTGTTTTCAAGTATGTCCTGGGTACAAAATAATAAATTATGTTTTTGTTACTTTTAATAAAAAAATCTATGATTTGAACTATTACAAATTTACTAAAAGCTTGTGTGTAAATACAATGCTTGAGTTTTTTTTAATGAGAAGTAAAACTAATTAAAACTGTCATGTTCCACACTTTAATGGGGTTCAGTCTTCTCTGACACAGGGAAGCAGCTTCATATCACATTGAATAAGGGCAAAGGAGACTGATTAATTAAACTCTGAGACTGCCAACAGGAACTGATTTAAAATCGGAATTACAGTCTAATTATATTCTCTCTGAGTCAAAGACATCCAAAACCCAAGTTTTAGTTAGAAAATGTTTGTGAATAATAAAATGTCTGCACTGATGTTACTTTACTGAGGTATATTTCAGAGGCAAAAAGAAGAGTGATTTACATTTTACATTTATTGTAAGAGTTAAAAATCTGCAATGAATCCTTAATCAATGGCATAAAGTTATGTTTCTGTAACTTTAGATACATAATCTACAATTTGACCAGTTAATACAATTTTACTAAAAGCTTGTGGGTAAATAGAGAGTGCATGACTTTTTCTATCAGTAGTAAGACAAATTAAAACTGGCATGCTCCAAGCTTCAATGAAGCTCCTCAGTCTTTTGCAACTGTTTTAAATGATTACTGCAATGTCAAAATCAGATGTATGAGATATTATTTTACCTAATATATATAGATTAATATTTTTTTTGGTGGAATACTTTTCCACTGCAAAATGTCCAATTGTGTATTAAAAGTTAAATGTGTATTATGCGTGTGTAATTGAATTTTTATGTACAGTACAAATACAGTCACCAGTATCCGTTGACTTGCCTTGGAAAATCTGGGGCAATCTCCCATAAACTGCAACATTTCTGTGAGATTTCTGCAGCTAGACTAATGGCCCGTCGGATTAACACAGCGGGGTCCCTGAAGGTCCCATTCAAATTTAATCGGACTGCATGGACCCCCGCTGTGTTAATCCAATGGGCCATTAATCTGGCTGCAGAATCTCACAGCAATGTTGCAGTATTTACTGTGAGAGCAGCACTATTTTCCCAGGATAGTCATCGGATACTGGTGGATGCATCTGTATGTTCTATGAACTCGTATCTATATTCTAAATAATATAATTAATCTGTTGATTTGCTTTTTATTATAAAATATAGCGGGCAATATTATTCAAATGATAAATGGTCACTGTGGAAGCAGGGAGGTTTGAGGTTGGAAGTGGGAGGTGAGAAAACAAGGATTGAATAGAGGAGATGATAGCAGCTATAAGGTCAGAGGCCATAAAGAATTACGGTAATGGCTTGGGGAGGATTTTAGAGGATTTAGCAGAGTGGGGCTAGTGAGGGGACCATGGTCCAAGGGTAGATCAGGTTAGGACTAGACTCAGGAGAGGTCACCTACCTGAAAGGCTTTGTCCTAGTGTAGCTTTGCAGAGGCCAATTGGGGGAAGACAGGAATCTCAGCAGAATAGAAGGACCGAGAATGAGGCCGAGGTGCAATATGGTGTAAAGACAACTTCCATGGTTCGAAGATGACCAGAGCGAAGAGTAGATTAGGATGAGTAGGCCCCATGCACTAGATGCCGGCAACAACATGGTGGCAAATAGCAGTGTAGGTGGAAATCGGACACAGAGTTGATGGCCTGACTGGAAGGAGTGGGCACACCAGCTCTGCGCATCCAATGGTTGACCAGAACCAAGACGTGAAGGCTGGGGGGATGCACAGATGTGTCCAAGAGACTGGAAGGGGCAGGCCCGGAAGCCTGGAAGCGAGGCTGCTCATCAATAGAAGGCCCAGAGAGGCCTATTTGGGGGAAAGCAGCAGCAGTGAGCCAGGAGATGACAGGAGCAGCAATTACAGCAAGAATGGTGCAGGAATGGCTGGAGAAGAACAGCACATGGAAGTAGAAGGAGATTGTCGCCAGATGGAAGAAGTGCGGTCCGGGAAGCCTCATCCCAAGCTGGAGTGATGATCTTGCAGGGGGGTCAACCTGTGTAGCCAGTGTGAGAATTGAAGTAGATGTTCAGAGGAAGTGAAGGTATAAGAGCAGGGTAGTGGACACCAACAAATGGGGATGGAGGAGTAGCAGAGTTTCTAAATGAGCTGAAAGAATGGTTTGGTGGTTGGGGAAGGTGCCCATTGGTGGGAGGTCCTTTAAATATGCTATCTGTGCTCTCATGCCTTGCCGAGCTTAACTTTTGTGTGCTACGCTGTACCTTGCTACTACTTGCCTGTCTGCCTTACCTTGCTACCTGACCTTGTCTGGAACCTTGGACTTTGTGATAGTATCCTGCACTGACCCTGGCTTTGGAAAATGACGATGTTGCTCTCTCCTGCACTGACCCTGGCTTTGGCTCTACGACAATTCTGCTCTCTCCAATCCTGACTCCGGCTATGTACCACAACGATCTGCTACTGTACACTCCTAGACCTGGCAAGTACCACGTTTACGCTGTCCTCTATTACCCTGACCCGGTCTGCAAGATAATCCTACACTCTAGACACGCCCTCGCGGTTGTGGTCGGCGTTCTATATCAATCCCTACCTAAGCCCCATGGTCGAGCCTCATTTGTGGTGAGCTACGCGCTACAGTATGCTCGGACAAACAAACTTCGACCCCACTGAGGTAGGAAGAGTCCTGAGCATGCAAGCCAACGCCCTGTCAAGTCTTGAAAATAAATGGGTGTGTAATGACCAAAATGTGAGAACCCTCGGGAGGACGTTCGAAACTTATCCCTCTATCAACAAGGCCCACGCACGGATCCTGCACAATTGGTCTCTAGTACTCCTCCCACGCCTTCTTATCTGTCTGAACCCCGGCTTCCCACACCAAATCGGTATGGGGGAAGACCTCACAAGTGTCGGGGTTTCCTTAACCAATGTTTTAGTTTGAGATTAATTCTTCCCTTTTTTCTTCTCGTTTCAAGGTTGCCTACAGTGGCGACCAACTTTATTCGAAGTTGGCTAGTTCCGCGAATTTCGGAATATCCCGGTGATGTGCGGTTTAGTAACATTTTCTCCCGGGGTGTATTGCGTTATATCGCGCCCGTGATTTAAGCATTTTATTCCCGCTGGCTGCAATACTGCAATGCCGTGTAAAAACGCATGGGGGCGTTTGTGAGCTGTTGTCTTTGAAGCCAAGAAATTCATGAATTGTAATGCAGTATATACTGTATATATACAGTATATACTGTATAACAAAACCCCTATAACCCCTAACATACACATACAGTACTGTATATGCACATCAATGATACTATAGGCCGTCCCCTGGCGAGATGTGTTTGCAGCAGAGAGAGAACCGCTGCTCTCTCTGCGCAAACATCGGCACATTAAAAATTATTTAAAATACATTTTTATTCATAGTGTACATGCAGGGGGTCTCCGAAGCTGAACCGCGTTGGATTCAGGTCTGGGGACCCCCTGCTCCCCGAGATACGGCCCCCTTTATGAGGTGCCGGTATCCATCTGCATTTCAAGGTCCCGATCACGTGACCGCGACATGTAAACAAAGCAGAGGGATACCGGAACCCCCTAAAGGGGCCTGTATCTCGGGGAGCAGGGGGTCCCCGGACCTAAAACAAAAACGTTTCTGCTCCGGAGACCCCCTGCACATCTACAGTATAAATAAAACACATATATAAATAAACACTCGTTCCTTACCTTAGCGGCTATGTGCTATGGTAACGAAGCAGCATTTCTGTATTTTAATAATATTGTACAGTGATCAGGGGGTTCCCTGAGCCACAAATCAAAGCTCAGGGGACACCCTGCTCCTGCACAATATTATTAAAAATACAGAAATGCTGCTTCATTACCATAGCGTATAGCCGCTAAGGCAATGAAGGGTTAAGGCAGAATAAACAATAAATACATTAAATACATATTTTTAATGTGTGTGTTAAACCTCCCTGCCTTGACTGTAACCTGTGTAAGACCCCCTCCCCCTATTGTGTGTGTTAAACTTCCCTGCCTTGACTAATCTATGTAAAAAACCCTCCCCCTATTGTGTGTGTTAAACTTCCCTGCCTTGACTGTAATCTATGTAAAAAACCCTCCACCTATTGTGTCTGCTGAGATTCCCTGCTTTGACTAATCTGTGTAGCCCCCCTCCCCCTATGGTGTCGGTTAAATCTCCCTGCCTGTGTTTCTGAGTGCAGTGTACTGTATGTAAATGTGGGGAGGGGGATCCCGTGTAAATAACCACACCCAAACCCACTACCCACTACCCACAATAAAAAAAATTCACACACAGCAGCAGCACAATAAATAAATAAATCTAAATAAATAAATACATGAATATAAATAAATACATTTAAAATACATTTTTATTCATAGTGTAGATGTGCAGGAGGTCTCCGGAGCTGAACCGCGTTGGTTTCAGGTCCGGGGACCCCCTGCTCCCCGAGATACAGACCCCTTTATGAGGTGCGGGTATCCCTATGCATTTAAAGGTCCCGATCACGTGACCGAGGCATGTAAACCAAGCAGAGGAATACCGGCACCCCATAAAGGGGCCTGTATCTCGGGGAGCAGGGGGTCCCCAGACCTAAAACCACAGCGGTTCAGCTCCGGAGACCCCCTGCACATCTACACTATGAATAAAAATGTATTTTAAATGTATTTATTTCTATTCCTTTATTTATTTATTTATTTAGATTTATTTATTAATTGTGCTGCTGCTGTGTGTGAATTTTTTTTATTGTGGGTAGTGGGGGTGGTTAAAGGGGGTATTGGCCCCATCGGTGGTTGTTTAGGGCTTGTGGGGGGTAGCGGGTGCACTTAACCCCTTCACGACCGTAGCGGTATTAACTGCTACGGTCGTGAAGGGGTTAAGTGCACCCGCAACCCCCCCGCAAGTCCTAAACTCCTATAAATCTAAATAAATAAATAAATACATGAAGATAAACAAATATATATATATATATATATATATATATATATATATATATATATATATATATATACATATATATATATATATATATATATATATATATATATATATATATATATATATATATATACAGTATATACACACACATGATGAACCATACTGTCCTACAAATAACACTTCTCCATACAGACACACTACATTACAATGAATTTCCTTTAATAATCCTAACTGATTTTACAATCTAAATCATCAAATGACAAAGAAAAACCTCACATTCCAATCAATACATTGCATTTACATTGTATTTATGATGCATAAAATCTATGCACCATATACTGTACATTCTGCAAATGAATGTGAACAATATAATTGCAAGCAAAATACAGATACGTAACTCCAAACAAGTCAACTATTTTAACCAATCAAGTAAACAAAAATAAATATATAAGTACCAACCAGAATACAAAATTTAAAACCAACGCTAACCCTTACAATACCAAGGATTACATCTAGCTAATTGTAAAAAAAAATTATACTGTACACACATTGAAGCATTGCAATAAACAACATACAGTACAGTACATCCCCTGTATCTCCCTGCCTTCACTGTAATCTGTTTAAAGCCCCTTCCCCTCTAATGTTTCTGTTAAATCTCTCTGCCTGTGTTGCTGTGAGTGCAGTGTATGTAAATGTGGGGATGGGGGGGGGGACCCGATGTGCATACTGTAAGGTCTAAGCACCCTCACCCCCTACCCACATACCTTACCCCCCCCATCCTGGCCATGGCCCCTCCGCTTCTGCAAAACAGACACAAAAATTAAAACATCCAAAGTAATGTCCCTAACCCCTTAATCACCATAGCGGATATTAACCGCTACAGTCATTAAGGGGTTAACCCACCCTCACCCACCACTCGGGATGCCTACATACCCTCCCACACTAAGCCCCCACCCCGTGAGGCCTAACCACCCTCACCCAGTACCCACAAGGGAGGCCTACCCACATACCTTTGGGGAACCCCCCCCCCAACCCCAGTACCCACAATTAAAAACAACACAGTGACCCACAATAAACATCATTCTATTTATTAAATACATTACCCACCCCTTGTGCCCCCCCATAAATACATGATTTATTCTTTTACATACAGGGTTCATAACGCAGCCCCACGCGAGTCCCCGGTGGGCTGGCGGGGCACCTGGACAGACCTACAGGGTACCAGCAACCCTTTTTAAACAGGTTCTGGAGGCCTGCTGGTGGGTCCTACAATTGGGTCCCCACGGTAGGCCCAAGGATGTCTGGGAGCCCCGGGTCAGACCCACAGGTGTCATCGGGGCCTCGGGTGGTTCCCACGGGGTCTGGGGACCTCACGGGTGCTCACTACGGGTCCGCGGTGCCCCCACAGAAGTGGGACCACACATCATCATCCCCGCACCTACGGGTCGGCGGTGCCCCCACAGAAGTGGGACCACACAGCTTCATCCCTGCAGACTACGGGTCGGCGGTGCCCCCACAGAAGTGGGACCACACAGCTTCATCCCCGCATGTGTCACCCGTGGAATCACCAACCTGATACCCGTGGGATACCCGAGGAAACCACAGCGAAACGCGTAGAGCCTGTCCAGTTTGCTGCAGCTGCCCATCAAGTGAAGACGCCTGAAGCTGCTGCCATTCCGTCGCTGCCTATTCCCTCTGCCTCTAGCCGGATGCCGTCACCCCTTCACCGGAAGTGACGTCAGACGCCAATCCATCGGCGGGGGTTTGGAGTTCAGAGGGAAGACGGAAGAGACTGTACCACCAAGAACCAGCACTCTACTGCCTCACGATACCCATATACGTACATATTGTATGTACTTATTGTAAGTACATTACCTATCTTTCTTGCTTGTGTGATTAAATTGTCCCTGCGATCTGTACCATTAGTCCGTTTATATTTTACATGCACACTCCATCCGGTTGGGATCTGAGTATACTACAGTGACATGGTCCCCGTTTAAAGTCTCCTGATCCTGATTCCTTTTCCTGCATTGGAAATTGAACCTCATCACATCTATACTGACTGAGTCAGAACACTGCTTACCTTTATCCTACGTGTCGTAAGTAGGAATTTCTGCAGAGCCAAGATAATATATTTTTTATCCCTGAATGTATTGACATACTGCACTATTATTGTTTTTATTTTTTATTTTTTGGTGTGTTTCCTGATCCAATCGCTCCCTTCTCCCCCCGGACCAGGACTGCTTTTATAGGGAATCTCTGCATATTCCCTGGAAGGTTGAGAAGTATTGTATCTTGTGATTCACACTTTTTGTTATTATTTTTTCATCACTTTGCTTCCTTTGAGATTTTTAGCGCCTATTCAAATCACTTGGGTTCACTTTTATTGGTGGAGTCAGTACAAAAACATTTATTTACAAATACTGTACAATGTTGAAACATTTCAAGTGCACAGCAATTATAACCATCAACACACAATAATACATACAGTACTGCAGCCTTTATTAAATTCTTCTGCCACATTGAATTCGGAGAAACTTTTACAAAACATTTGTAAAACAAGGATTTACCTGAAAAATGGACGTTTACACTGTATGGATATTAATTTATAATACAGTATACAGTATATCTACTGTACTGTGTACAGTATAAAATCTGTTTGTTTTTGGTGCATGGGGCACAGGGAGTTAAAGTGACTAGCTTTTTATGTACTGTATTTGGGGCTTGTCTTTGGGGGTTTATTCATCAAATTATTATGATGAACTGCCTTTTCAAATTACAGTGCTGCTAACTATTTCAGCCACACACCTCCAGAGTTTTTAATCCCTCCCTAGCCAGGCATCTATGGTCTGAGTCACTGTATCCTGATAACCCCCTCTCACTACTGGGTCGTTAACCTTCTGCATACTGCCATTGTTTTATTAATCCACCCCCTAGCCCAGCTTCAAACGCTCAGTTTGCCTGCGTCTAATCACACCATCCCCCTCCCCCAACCCTTAGAGGCCTGCTTTGGAAAATCCCCTCTCGAATTTGAAATGTAAATCTGACTGTGATGTGCACAGCACTGTGAGAATTGCGCGTAAACTGATCCTGTACATGTTTTCACACCCTGATGAAATACAGTGTCAGCCAGTATGGTTTACAGTCACATGTTTTAAATTAAATACAGTACATTCTTTAATAGCTTTAAAATAAAAATATATAAATATATAAATACAACATGTTCTTTTATTGGTGGAGTCAGTACAAAAACATTTATTTACAAATACTGTACAATGTTGAAACATTTCAAGTGCACAGCAATTATAACCATCAACACACAATAATACATACAGTACTGCAGCCTTTATTAAATTCTTCTGCCACATTGAATTCGGAGAAATTTTTACAAAACATTTGTAAAACATGGAGTTACCTGAAAAATGGACGTTTACACTGTATGGATATTAATTTATAATACAGTATACAGTATATCTACTGTACTGTGTACAGTATAAAATCTGTTTGTTTTTGGTGCATGGGGCACAGGGAGTTAAAGTGACTTGCTTTTTATGTACTGTATTTGGGGCTTGTCTTTGGGGGTTTATTCATCAAATTATTATGATGAACTGCCTTTACAAATTACAGTGCTTGCTGCTAACTATTTGTAAAACATGGGGAAACATGAGTAATGCACATTTATAAGAATATGATTTAATACTATATACAGTACTGTAATGTACTGTATAATATATATACTGTACTACTGTATATACTGTATAGTAATATTATTTTTCCTTCTTTATCTTTTCCTCATTCTGTCTGCAGTACAGTAGTTCATTGAGAGAGGAGAGGTTTTGTGTACATCATTACTGCTGTTTATATACTGTACATTTGACTGTACACGCAGATTTGACGGGACACAACGTCCCCACCTCCCCCTAGGCCACCCTTTTTCCTGGAACGACAAGAAAACAAAAACTTAGTTCGGTTACTGTACTGTATGTGCGTACTGTATTATGGCAGAACTACTGTAGGTGGCTGGTGCAGCTTTCTCTGGAAAGAAAAAAATGGAGCAGTTAGTAGGCAGTTACTGTAGTACTGTCAAACTAGTCTACTGTACTGTATACTGGAACTACTGTATACTCTGACTATCTGGAAAGAAAACATCTGTGCCATACTTACCTGTATCATACTGTACTTACACTGTACTTACACAAGCACTGTACTACTTTCCTGATGCTTGCCCATTACGCACAATGACAATGGGCAACACAGTGGCAATATGGTCTATATATTTATTGCAGCGTTCCACGGTGAGTACATCGTTCCAAAAACTCAGTATGCCTTTCAACAACTCGTCCTTTTTGGAGGGTTTCAACACTTTCCGGATATGGTCCTTCAGCTGATGCCAGACCATTTCGATCGGATTGAAGTCTGGCGATCTGTGATTGGAAAGAAAGGACAATTGGTTTAAGAGCTAAAAACAGTGGGGAACAAAAATGGGACTCGATCTACTGCACTTACTCCGCTGGCGTCTTCACCCAGTTGATGCCGCGCTCAAGGATATGCGCCGTTGATGCGGTGTGCTTGGGATCATTATCCTGGTAGAAGCGGTGACCATTGGGAAAGTCGCGTCTGATGTATTTCAGTATCTCGGGCACAATGTTGTCTTGGAAGTAAGCTTTATTCATGATTCCTATAGCAAGAAAAGAAAAGTGCTCAAAAAACTGCACAATAGTACATAGCATACGGTAAGGCAACACTAGTCAAGTACAGTGCATTAGGTGACATTATATTTGATACATTATACCTTCAAAGATGACAATGCATCCCGGTCCATGCCTAGAGATGGCACCCCACACATGCAGCTTCACAGGGTGTTTTGGCCGCGGCTTCAAAGATAAGCGGCCTTTTTTGTGGAACGCAAATCGTGCAAATCTGTCCAGCGACACAGTAGACTCATCAGTGAAGATGCAATCCTGGAAAGTCTCCCCACTGTCGATCCATGCCTGGGCCTGAAGCACTCTTTTGATTTTGTTTGCGTCCCGTATCATGGGGTACACTCTGTAATGACAAGGAATAAAAAATTTTTTTAGCGGCACAGTGCAGTACAGTTTGCTAAACAACACTTTTACCTCCTGTACTGTCCAGTACTAACCTCACACGTCCATATTTCCATCCAATGCTGCGTCTCATCTTCTTTATGCTGGTCTCGGATACAGTCAGATTGTGCTTTTCCTGCAGAGTGTTTTTAACCCTTAATGCACTCCTCTCATCATTCTCCTCACTTATTTTGTCCACCAGAAGAGTTGTCTCCCTACAATGTAAAGAAAATATATTGTTTTATTAATATGCAGCAATATAAAATGTATACTGTATACTGTAAATACAATGTTGTAATATTAAATAAATTGAAATATACAAAAAATATAGACTGCTGTACTATAAATATAAATATACACAATAAATATACTGTTGTAATATAAATATACATCCTACTGGTGTATACTGTATACCGTTGTAAGATCAATTGAAATATACAAAAAATGTATACTGCTGTACTATAAATATAAATAGACAAAATATATATACTGTTGTACTATAAATATAAATATACAAAATAAATATACTGTTGTAATATAAATATAAATATACATCCTAGATATACCGTTGTAAGATTAATTGAAATATACAAAAAATGTATACAGCTGTACTATAAATATAAATAGACAAAATATATATACTGTTGTACTATAAATATAAATATACAAAATAAATATACTGTTGTAATATAAATATAAATATACATCCTAGATATACCATTGTAAGATTAATTGAAATATACAAAAAATGTATATAGCTGTACTATAAATATAAATAGACAAAATATATATACTGTTGTACTATAAATATAAATATACAAAATAAATACTGTTGTAATATAAATATAAATATACATCCTAGATATACCATTGTAAGATTAATTGAAATATACAAAAAATGTATACAGCTGTACTATAAATATAAATAGACAAAATATATATACTGTTGTACTATAAATATAAATATACAAAATAAATATACTGTTGTAATATAAATATAAATATACATCCTAGATATACCATTGTAAGATTAATTGAAATATACAAAAAATGTATACAGCTGTACTACAGTATAAATATGTTGTAATATAAATCAACAGAAATAACAACAGTATTACAGTAGATACAGAACTGTACTGTAGATGTACAGTACAGTTTTTTATATTTTTTTTTTGTTAAGTTTTATAAATATACTTACGCGTTACTTACCCTTGGTGCCTTTTTGCGGTCTCTGTTTTTTCCGTATGCATGATAGCTCATGGTGCTTAATGGTACAACGAGGCCAGAAGTAGCTAACCAGCTTTGGATATCTGCAATTCGGTGTCCGCTCGTGTACATCTCCTTCATTCGCATGCTGAGATCCTTGGAAATCTTTTTAACAGGCATTGCTGCGAGTAGAAAGAAATACAGTACAAACACAAGAATGTATATTCGATGTTTAGTCGATGTATATTCTATTGTATATTCTATTGTACAGTATGTGCAGTGAATCCACAAAATGGATGGTGTATTTATACGTTAATGACTCACATTTGAGTACGCCCACTTTCAACATCTGTACCTGGCCGCCATGCATAAAAGGTCACACACTTTGCATAGCCCACCACTCGCTGATCTTTATCTGAACTTGCCCTTGTCCAGATACTGTACTGCATTGTGCCATCCGCTTCCATGGAGCATCCCCGTTTCTATGGACGCAAGAACACTCTCACCTCTGCTGTGCCTGTCACGCTGAAAAAGAGAAAGGCAGGAGCCGTTTCCACACCAAGGGCAAATCGACAGGCTAAGGCCAATAAACAAAACCTTCTGCTGACCCCACAGGTTAAGGCTTTTCTTAGACGTAAGCCTCATTATGTGAAGAAGATATACGGTAATACGCTCTCTACACAAAACGAATGGCAGCCAACCCATCGGACCCGCAGACCACTTCCTCCCATATGTTTCGACGACTCTACTGTAGCTGTCCCGGAAATCCCGGAAATCTTCATCCCGTCTTCTCCACCCCCATCTTCTCCGGTTCCATCTGATGACGCTGCCGCCTCTGAAATCCACGGGTCACTGTCTCCTTTGCGCTTAGACGACTCTGCTTCTCGCCCGGAAATCCAAAGGTCACCTTCTCCATCCCTCTTTGACGACGCTGCCGCTTCTCCTCTACCGGGTATCCACAGGTCCCCTCCTCCACTCTCCATCGATGCCGCTTCTGTCCAGGGAACCCCCATCTCCATTGCACCCATCCCCCCAGATGTCCACACGCCATGCACAAGCAGTTCATTAGACCGGATCCTGAATGGGATAACTGTGGATCTCCCCGGGAACTCTATTGTGCTGGCAAAGATAGATCTGCTTCTGGAGACAATGTTAAATGTGGAGCAAAGGATGCTACAAATGGACCAACGCATGCTACAAATGGAACAACGGATGGATCGATGGATGGAGAAGATAGAGGCTGACATTGCGGGCATACATTATTTGCTCGGTGCTAATGCCCCTGTTTCTCCGACGCCGGAGCAGGGGGGTGACATGGATGTGATGAATGGGACATTCGACCCCCTTCCATCACCAAGCGCCCCCCCTCCACCAGAAGATGTAGTGTACATGTATGCCGTCGAGGAGGACATGACAACCCCATCAAGACCGTGCCAGGAGACAACCCGGCGACCACGATCGGAGGAAAGCTTCCTCCCAGACAACCTACCATCGCCCATCGCCTCAAGCACACCCATTCCCAAAAGACCTACACCCGCTCGCATAGAAACAGTGCCCGACATCACCCTGTGCGATCTGCCACCGGCGCTCAGGGAGAAGTATAGGGTGAGGAGTGCTGGTATACCCCACAAGTATGCCTCGATCATTTTTAAGCACCATGTTCCCTACTCGTTGTACTGATAGTGGGTGTTCAAAGTGAACTACGATGCGAATCGCCAAAAAAAGGACCTTCCTGCCAATTTAAGGGAAAAAAATGTGGAAGAAATGCAGCGCTTTTATCTTGTTACAGATCCTGTAATGAAAGGCGTTAGAGACTGCATTAATGGCATTTTGCGCCATACAAGGAATCGGCCCTGGATGGACAATGGGGAGGACATTCAGTGAGACCATACTGTTGTGCTGAACTGTATTGTACTGCACATGTTGTGCCCTACAGTACCTGCTGTACTTAAAAGGTTGTCCTGAAAACCTGCCCTGTTTGCTGCCCTCTAGGACTGAACTGGTGCAGGTCTGACTGACAGTGTTGCGCACCATCCCACTGTACTGTACTGTATACAGTAATGTGTTTCTTTAATAAAGGAGATGTTACTTAAAATGTTTCAACACTGTATTTGTAAATAAATGTTTTTGAACTGAGTGCACCAATAAAAGAACATGTTGATTTGTCTTACTGTACTGTGCATTGTTTCCATTTGCTCCTTAGATAGTACTATATAACAAAATACAGAATAACAAATGTAGAGGCTTACTGCGCTGTTTTTTTACTGCCTGGTCGCGCAATTGGCGTAGGAACTACGGCAATTGGCGTGGGAACTAGGTCAATTGGCATGGGAACTTCTGTTCCAGGGCACCTAGAAATAAAATTATTTTAGCCCCCAGATGTTAGGAACCCCCTCACTTGACCCCAACAGGGTCCGAGTCAGAATGAGCAGAAACCTGGTACCCACAAGTCCGGTTCTGTTCAACCTAGAGGGCCCATATTCGGTCACCATGTAGTCCTAGTTGCGGCAGGATTGCATGGCAAATTGTGACCCTCTCGTGGCAACAGAACGGAGTCAGAGTAATGTTAAAGTTTAGATTTCTGCCATTGACTTGCATGGCAGAAAAAAAGCCACTTTGGGAATGTGCTTTTAAACTGTTTTCTGGTATCTCCGGTTCCGGGGGTCGTGCAAAGCTGATATTTTGCCACTATGGCAAGGGTCCTTCCGCATGAGGACCAGGCGACTTTCAACCCGCTCAGACCCACAGAACGGGTTATTTTAAATTATATTTATATATTTTTATTTTAAAGATATTAAAGAATGTACTGTATTTAATTTAAAACATGTGACTGTAAACCATACTGGCTGACACTGTATTTCATCAGGGTGTGAAAACATGTACAGGATCAGTTTACGCTCAATTCTCACAGTGCTGTGCACATCACAGTCAGATTTACATTTCAAATTTGAGAGGGGATTTTCCAAAGCAGGCCTCTAAGGGTTGGGGGAGGGGGATGGTGTGATTAGACGCAGGCAAACTGAGCGTTTGAAGCTGGGCTAGGGGTGGATTAATAAAACAATGGCAGTATGCAGAAGGTTAACGACCCAGTAGTGAGAGGGGGTTGTCAGGATACAGTGACTCAGACCATAGACGCCTGGCTAGGGAGGGATTAAAAACTCTGGAGATGTGTGGCTGAAATAGTTAGCAGCACTGTAATTTGTAAAGGCAGTTCATCATAATAATTTGATGAATAAACCCCCAAAGACAAGCCCCAAATACAGTACATAAAAAGCAAGTCACTTTAACTCCCTGTGCCCCATGCACCAAAAACAAACAGATTTTATACTGTACACAGTACAGTAGATATACTGTATACTGTATTATAAATTAATATCCATACAGTGTAAAAGTCAATTTTTCAGGTAACTCCATGTTTTACAAATGTTTTGTAAAAGTTTCTCCGAATTCAATGTGGCAGAAGAATTTAATAAAGGCTGCAGTACTGTATGTATTATTGTGTGTTGATGGTTATAATTGCTGTGCACTTGAAATGTTTCAACATTGTACAGTATTTGTAAATAAATGTTTTTGTACTGACTCCACCAATAAAAGAACATGATTATCTCCCATTGTTTCCATTTGCTCCTTTGTCAGTGTAACAAATGTAGAGGCTTACTGCGCTGTTTTTTTACTGCCTGGTCGCGCAATTGGCGTAGGAACTACGGCAATTGGCATGGGAACTAGGTCAATTGGCATGGGAACTTCTGTTCTAGAGCACCTAGAAATAAAATTATTTTAGCCCCCAGATGTTAGGAACCCCCTCACTTGACCCCAACAGGGTACGAGCAGTAATGGTGGCGAGAAAGGGTCATGCCGGCGAGGAGGGTCCAAGCATTGAGCGTAATGGCGGACAAAGCTTTGAACCGGCTAAGTCAGAATGAGCAGAAACCTGGAACCCACAAGTCCGGTTCTGTTCAACCTAGAGGGCCCATATTCGGTCACCATGTAGTCCTAGTTGCGGCAGGATTGCATGGCAAATTGCGACCCTCTCGTGGCAACAGAACGGAGTCAGGGTAATGTTAAAGTTTAGGTTTCTGCCATTGACTTGCATGGCAGAAAAAAAGCCACTTTGGGAATGTGCTTTTAAACTGTCTTCTGGTATCTCCGGTTCCGGGGGTCGTGCAAAGCTGATATTGTGCCACTATGGCAAGGGTCCTTCCGCATGAGGACCAGGCGACTTTCAACCCGCTCAGACCCATAGAACGGGTTATTTTATAATATATTCGTGCAATTGGCGTGGGAACTACTTAGGGCCTCGGTCAAGTTCACGGGCAATTGGCGTGGGAACTTCTGTTTTTGGGCACCTAGAAATTAAATTCCTTTTGCACCCAGATGTTAGGCACTGTATACCACTGTACAGTATACTGTAGAAGACACATAATGAAACGATACTGAACATGTAGAATAAATGCATAGTTTTATTTTTTCGGGTTTATTACACAGTATACTGTACGGCCGGAAAACATCAGCATGCAGTACAATGTTATCCATCGAAATCCCCCTATTAGCCGTTTTCTTTTCTGAGGAAAAACAAAAAAAAAAGTTTTAATGTACAGTAATGGTCAGCCCCCTAAAGAAGTACCCAGCCAGCCCCACCAAAATAATACGGCAACAATACAGTACTCACCATTGAATTTCCCATTGAGCTGGCACCGGTCCACTGCCAGTCCAGCTTTCTTCATCATCCACTTCGATAGTTAGCAGCGGGACTAGTCCATCTGTAGTCAGCAGGTGAGGCGGGAAATCGCTTAGGTACATGCAAGCTTCATCCAAACTGGACGCAAAATCCGGCTCAGGCTCAGGGTTGTCACCGGTGGGACTCTCATTGGGTGCTGGTGCTGGTTCTGGTGCTGGTTCTGGTGCATTGCTTGGCAGCGACTGTCGCTTCTTAGTTGGTTTTAACACGATCCTTCGCCTTTTGCCGCTTCCATGATCATAGATACCGGAAAAACCCGGTGATACACACCAATATCCTCCAACAAATTGGGGCTCAATACGGTGAAAACAGGGATCACTGCATAACCTTTTCCTTACTGCACGCTTCCAGGTATGAGGAGGTGGCGAAAATTTGTAAAAATCATACTTTTCGATAAAATACTGATAGATTTGAGCAACTGTTGCCATCTTCTCCTCTGGTGCATTAATCGAGGCCCATATTAAATAAGCGTAACTTCTGTCAGGTTTTTGGAAAACGGGCTGCACTTGAACACTCATGGTGGGCGGGTCTCTGGAGAATAGTGTAAGCGAAACTGGTCTTTGTCTTTATTTAAAATGTAAAGCCTAAATTGATACATTTGTGCAACTCTTCCTTCAGTCTCAAGGCCAAGGCCAAGTTACAATGGCACACTGTGGTACAGTATCTTTTTTAAACGAAACACCTGCAAGCCCACACATTACTGATTCGGCGCATTACAATTCATGCATTTATGCCATCTGGCGGACACGCGAAGCATTGCAGCCTAATAAATCCTGAACCATTATAAATTAACACATCAGCCGCGCGTCAGCCAGGCATCACCCCTGGCTTGGAACGCGGCATGCTCCAGGTGAACAGTGTCACATTCTAGGTACCTGCCAGGTACAAACCGGTGATTTGTTCGAATAAAGTCTGCCGCAGCAGTAGAATGTATATTGTGCAGACAACACAGCTAATGATATGTGGTATAATGCAACAATTGAAGGTAAGGTGTGATGGGAACAATCAAGGGACCCATATTCCCTAAAAATAATGGTAACAAAAAAGAGGGCATGTTCCCAACACTCAATAAGCAAGATATAGAAATATATAAAAAAATACATATGTAAATCAGTCATTATTTACTGAAGATAAGGTAAATACTGTTCAAACAAAGTGCAAAAACACTTCACATAAAACAATACTACCACAAATTTATAGAGAACACAGATCAGACATAATATCAAAACATTATATGCTTATCTAAAAAAAAAATACATAGGTGCACTCACTGTCTATAAAGAAAAGCTCTACTACAAGAGTATGTCTGAAATATATACACACATAGGAGGTAGGATTGTAGAAAATCCTATCTCCACAAGAATCCCTCACAATTGCACTCATGTGATGTAATTATTGCTAGTGTAACGGATTTTCTGGCCTAGCCTAACCCACCCAATCTCACATTGGCCCCTGTGGTCTAACCAGTCCCCATTACATGGTCATGTCTGGTGGTGCACCTGTTGGCAACAGGACTCCCGAGTCTCCCGCATGATGTTGTGTGGGGATTGCCAACCCAGACAGGCAGCTGAGGTAGTGTACTTGAATCCTACCTAGATCCAGTGCAGCGCCTCCACCTCATCAGGATCCCAGCGTCCGCTTGTGGATGGTCCTGGTGAGGAACTCGTCTGTGGTGCACTCCTCTGTGTAATCACTCCACACTTACTTATACACGAGGGTATGATTTAACAAGATCATCTTTATTGACTTGCGGCGGGCCAGCTGCCCCTCACAGCGGTTGTACTCAGCCGCTCATGTTCACCGCACTTCCCTTTGAAAGGTGTCCTTTCCCAAATTGGTGGATTCCCTATCTCCCCTTAGAGAGATATTCCCTGTGCCAGGTCCCTGGTCACAGTCTCATGAGCTGCATTCTCCCAAGTCTGTACTCAGACTTGCTCCTTCTACAGCCAACCAACTGAACTCTTCACATAACCTCTGAACCACCTCTGAACACACTAACTTTTAGCAGTGCTGTGCCTTATGTATCTTCTGGGGGCTGGCACAACTCTGACATCACTAATCATGGATTCAGAGCATGTGACCACTCCCATCCATACATAGGGCACCTCACCAGGGTGTGAGGGCAAACCTCCATAATTACTGCTGGCATGCCCATAACTTACCAGGCCTTACTGTCAGCAGGAGAGATGACTGTAATCCATTTTACAGCATGGTTACATTCTCCCCCTGGTTAATCCCACTGCCCCGACTGGGACCTAAATTTGAAGTACCTTTCTTCAGGAAGCACTGTATGACACACATAATTAGTCACAACATTGACAGATTCACAAAACATATTGCGCCAAGCAAGCCCTGACCAGCAGCCACTAGCTTACGCAACAGCCATCCTGTTCCCCCTAATAATAGTGACGAGGATCAGGTTTCTTAACTTCCCGACCCCCCATGTCCAGGACTGTCACACTGTAATCACGTGGCAACCCCCTTTCCGGTCGATACACCACTTTATGCTTATAGACATTCCTGCCTATACTCCACACCCGCATAAGGTGCGCTATCCTCTTCTCAGCCCCTTATTGACCATATACTCCTCTATGGTCTCTCGCAACCATCTGTCCCTATTGTCCTCGATCTCCTGCATGAGGGGTGCCGGAACGTAGGGATATTCCAGGCCATGGGAATACTTGTACTTGGCGGTAATAGCCCTCTCAGCCCGGCTGCATTCAATGCTCTCCCTGGCAACACCCATGACAGGGGCTCGTCTGGGTCCACGGGGTCTTTCAGTATACTGGGACACTTGGGCTTTATACTGCCATGACAGATTTGAAACCACCGCTCCTGCATTTCCTTTTTCTTTTTCTCCAGCGTAAAGTCCCCCTTAGCCCACCAGTAATCTACCACATCCTCCCTTTGTAGTAGGAACCGAGTGCGGTCCATCCATCCCACATAACCCTCGAATAATGGGGCCCACCACCGGGTCTCCCTAACCTTCTCAGGCTCTGACTCTAAGGAATCTCCCTCCTCTGTGTCCCCCCAGGAAGAAACCCCCGATGTCCTGTAGATCGGGACTTAGGCCACCCCACACGTTTTGGCCTTTCCTCCAGCTTCACGATAGCCATGCTAGGGCTCCAACTAGACGTAGATGCCTCCCCCGAATAGCCTCCACCCACCGACCCATCATCGGACGTATAACTCGCCAGTCTCTCCCCAGTCCGTTGCTTACCGGTTCCCTGGGACCCTCCCGACATTCCCAAACTGGACGTGGACCCCCGGAAAAAGGTGACTGGGACACGGCCTTTATCTAGGGCATGGGTTTGGGCGTATGGACGGGCAAATGGTATCCGCGGGGTTCCGACCCGCTCTCTACCCTTAGATTGTCCAGGATCACTGCGAGGACTCTCCGCTGGCTGAGCCTCACCCTTCTCGACTCTCCGCACAGCCTGCCAGCTCTTTGTTGTCACAGGTGATCGGGAAGCACTGCCCGATCGCCGAGGCGTTGTTGTCATCTCTCCGGTCATTCTGCTGCCTCTGCCGGAAGTGATGTCATCACCGGAACCAGAAACTCCGCCATCTTGAGATGGATCCCCATGCGGGATCTTTTCTTCCAGGACGACGTCTGGACATTCCGCTGCCTTCTCTAGCGCCGCCTGGGCCTGACACCGCCTCTCCTCCACGGATGCCGTCACCGGAGCCTGGTAAGTACAAGGGCTGCTCTTGCCGCTCCGCAGGGTGGGCGTGGATCGCCCACCACCGCTGGACCCGCCGGTCACAGGAATGGAAGGACTTTGCCTCTCGGCCTTCCGCTCCACTGGCGACACCCGACTCCTCTCACCGATACTCCCGGTAAGTGGTAGTTTCTTCCCGTTTTCTCCACAGGATACTGCCACAGGCCGGATCACTGCACCGGACGACACTCGGGGTTCCTCATCGGAGGAATCCGCTTCCACTCTGCTCGGGGTCACCGTTCGTGGCGACTGCATTTTAGTCTCTCGATCGGTACACTGACAGACCGCTCCTTTCTCCTCGGGCTCGGCTTTAACAACGGGCCCCTATCCCCATTCTCCGGGATCCACACTTTCTTTCCACCGTGCACTGGGGGACCCGGCGGACAGCCTAGCCGTATCCCCCGCGGGTTCGATAGTCTAGATGGGCACAAATGTAGGCATAGGCCACAAGTACTGGGTACCACATTGCTGACAGCGTGCCGCCGTGCCCACGGTACCGCCGGGTAGCCTGCATTGTAGACCGAGGCACACCACAGTCTCGGTGCCCGCCACCCGAATCACCAGTAAGCCTCCTGGTACCGAATAGGGTTGAGTGGAGACCATCGTAGTCGCTTCTTGTGGACAGGCCATTGTCTTAGTAGGAGTTACTTGCAGCAACGGTCTGTTCTGTAAGCTGGCTCTGTGAGACTGACAAGCAGGGGTTGAGTTGCCAGCCACTCCCTTGACCAGCTCCGCCCTCATCTGACAAAGCTGGAAACCACCCCCACTAGTAGCAATTATGGGCGGGTCCCACAGCTTAATAGGATGTCCTTTAATTGAGGCCGCACCTTTCACAGTCCTGGAGGGCGTGGCCACAGCTTTCACGCCATTACCTCCAACAGGGTGGGGTTCTTTCTTTGGCACCAATCCCGGCCAACTGTCTGCAACTTTTGCAACTGCAGAATTCTCTGCAACGAGCCCACGCGGTCTCCCAGGGAAGCGGGAGCCGCCGTCTTGGTTTGCTTTTCCAATCACTTTAGCTACTGAGGTAGCTTTCTGCATAGCGCTCACCGACTGGCAAGCAGATTCTTCTTTTCCACCACACATTACGACAATGTCCTCAACACTGTCCTCCAGGGTAGTACCATGCGGTCCTAGGAAGGACCAAAACGGTGCGGCCACAGCCTTAGCACCACTCCACAGCAGGCTCGTGAAAGTCATTTCCTTAGCATGCTCTTCACCCGCACACTCGCCATGTGCGCTCTCTCCATTAGCCACCGTCCGCCATCTTGGACCTTCCGCACCGCGCGGATCCTCCATTCTTGCGGTCGCCATTCTTTCACTGTACTTAGGATTATTGTACATGGAGCTCCTCTCTGCGGGGCAGCTACCACACCGATACAATAAAGATTGCCTTGATGCACCACCTTGTGTACCTAATGTAGGCTGGACTCGTGTTTGCACTACCTCAGGCTAGGCTCACTCTATCTGTGTCTGCTGTATCTCCTTCCTCCCAGTCTGTGCTCCCTTCGGTAAGTGGTCTGGAATGGGCTAGAGTACTCTGGCTCTTCCATGCAGTACTTGGGCGTCAACCTACTGTTGGCTAGCCTAGCGCAGACCCTCTCCAGAATTCCTGACCACGTTAACAGGCTATCCCTTTAGGCATCCTACCAACTAGCACAGCCTCAAGGTGACTAGGACAGCTATAGCCCGGCTCCAAACCCCCAACTCCTTTCAGGCCCCTAGGTCGTCCCTGCGAACTGACAATCTCCATCAGCCCCCTGACTACCCCTAGGTCTGTCCCAATGCAGCACAAAGTGGCAGCAGACACTCTCCTTGTTTCCAAGTGACCTAGCAAAAGCCTGTCCTGTTGACAGGTATCTCAGCAGCGCCTCCAAATGTAACGGATTTTCTGGCCTAGCCTGACCCACCGAATCTCACATTGGCCCCTGTGGTCTAACCAGTCCCCATTACATGGTCGTGTCTGGTGGTGCACCTGTTGGCAACAGGACTCCCGAGTCTCCCGCATGATGTTGTGTGGGGATTGCCAACCCAGACAGGCAGCTGAGGTAGTGTACTTGAGTCCTACCTAGATCCAGTGCAGCGCCTCCACCTCATCAGGATCCCAGCGTCCGCTTGTGGATGGTCCTGGTGAGGAACTCGTCTGTGGTGCACTCCTCTGTGTAATCACTCCACACTTACACACGAGGGTATGATTTAACAAGATCATCTTTATTGACTTGCGGCGGGCCAGCTGCCCCTCACAGCGGTTGTACTCAGCCGCTCATGTTCACCGCACTTCCCTTTGAAAGGTGTCCTTTCCCAAATTGGTGGATTCCCTATCTCCCCTTAGAGAGATATTCCCTGTGCCAGGTCCCTGGTCACAGTCTCATGAGCTGCATTCTCCCAAGTCTGTACTCAGACTTGCTCCTTCTACAGCCAACCAACTGAACTCTTCGCATAACCTCTGAACCACCTCTGAACACACTAACTTTTAGCAGTGCTGTGCCTTATGTATCCTCTGGGGGCTGGCACAACTCTGACATCACTAATCATGGATTCAGAGCACGTGACCACTCCCATCCATACATAGGGCACCTCACCAGGGTGTGAGGGCAAACCTCCATAATTACTGCTGGCATGCCCATAACTTACCAGGCCTTACTGTCAGCAGGAGAGATGACTGTAATCCATTTTACAACATGGTTCCACTAGGATAAGTGATCCAGGATAGTATCCTATATAACCAGTCATAGTGAGTAGAAAAAAAACAAAAAATAATTTATTAATATCTGCAAAAAAACACACTGGGTGTGGAATATATACAAGGGAATTAAAATATTGGCAGTGGAGTGTGACTAAAAATAGGGGAGTACTCATATATGTGAGGAGATAATCTTATTCCCTACATAGGGGTTAATAGTCCCTGAGTAAAGAAACTCCACCACAATTAATCACAGTACAGGGAGCTAGACTGTGCAAGTTTATCTACTGGATTATAAGTGAGGGCTAATACCCACTTAATGTAGATAATTGAGAGAGGCACTTGTACTCTATATGATATATTGGGGAGATGCAAATATCAAAAGTGTAACCCTATATATTCCTCCAATATGTCTTAGATATGCAGTCCTAAGAGAGGTAGTGAAACAGCATATAATCTGTCACTATATCCCTTCAGCAAGGACACAATTAGAGACTGAACTAGAGTCTCTCAGTATGAAAGTTGCCAACACAATTGAATGACAACACTGGATAATAGTCCCAAAAGGTTTGAAGTTAATTATATACTATGGAGATACAGCTATTCAGTATTGAATCCCCATAAGTTAACACATAGGGGCCTATGCAGAGAGCAGCGCTATTTCGAAATTCGCCATTTTTTGGAGAAAATCGCGCAGAAAGCAGCAGAAAATGGCGAGTTCCGAAAAACGCGCCAATTTTTCTTTTCTAGTTATAAAACTCGCCTCGCGGCTGGCGAGAACCGCAATCTCGCCAGTTTTAAAAATATCCGTATGCAGAGAGGCGCGAACGGCATCTAGCGGCTGTTCGCGCCAATAAAATGGCGCGATTGTCTCCGTTTTGCCTCGCCAAAAAAAACTGCCGCTCGCGGCCATTGCAAAGGGAAAAAAAAAGGCGCGAATTTGTTTTAACACATTTCTGAAGCGCGCATCTCGCCAATTTAAACTCGCCACACGCATCCATGTTAAACATAGCAGAATTCGCACTTTTCTGCATATGGAGATTAAAACTCTCCAAAAAAGCTACTTTTTAATAAATTCGCCAATTTTAAAATTCGCTGCTCTCTGCATAGGCCCCATATGTCTTATTGGGATAGTTCTTGACAAGGTTACAAAATAACACATGAGCCTATTGCTAAATCCCAATGCAAAAAGACACAGTGTGGAAGTCTAATTAAATCTTTCAGGTTGTGACTACAAAGTACATACATAGCAGCATTGCACTCCAGTCAGAGTAGATAGCATAGAACACACTGGCTACTGCAGATGTAAAAGTGGAATATAGCCATTGTAATATAGATGTAGCATATAGTAGCAATCTTTACACCCTACAGCTATTCCATAGTAATAATACCTGACAATCCCTATAGGTGTATTCGACCGGTTCCAAGCAAAATGAACTTATAATAAATAAATAGTCACCGTTGAACCAATGAACTGCACACACATAATAACAGGAATATGTAGGAAATAAAGTAGTATACAACCAGATATCCAAATGTGTAGCGTCTTATTCCCCGCTGTGACAGAGTGAAGTCAACTCCTATCAGTTACGCCTGGGAGACATATGTCTGAGTGCTTAATCCAGCACTCATAAGGGTTAACTCAGGTGGAACTTAGATGGTCAGGAAGTAAGCTGACATCTGAGAGCCAGAAAGGTAGAAAAGGATCTTGTTACCAGCAGTAGCTGGCTCTCTCAGACAAGAGCACATGGATAGATGTGCTGCTAGCCAGAAGGATACAACACTACTTACTGCAGCCAAAGTAAGATTTGTTTCATTTGTTTTCATGACTGCTTAAAAGACTCTGAAGGTTTGGTTATGGTTTAGCCAGCCAGCCTGCTAGATAGGTCTGCTGTGTTAGTCAGTTTTTCTCCCATCACGGAGCAGGATTTATTTTTGTTAAAGGGACAGTGTACTCGCATGTTATGTTACTGTGGAGAAATAAAGCCATTGAACATTTTTCATTATCCTGAAACTACACGTGTGGACTGTTCCCTGACCTCGGCTACAGGCAATCCTGCCACAAGTGGTGTTAGAAGTGGGATGTCGGACGGCCCCTGTATCTGAAGGGCCACACAAAAAAAAATGGAGAAATTGTTTTCTCAATTACTTGAGCAACAGCTCCAGCTAGCAGAGAAGCAAGCAGAACATCAAGCCCAGCAAGCTGAGCGACAAGCCCAGCAAGATGAATGACAGGCCCAGCAAGATGAGCAACAGGCCCGGCGGGAAGAAAAGCTACTCCAACTGCTAGTTGAAGGCCCAGCCCCAGGCAGACCAGCTATTCCAAATAACCCACCAAGGATGCTGCATAAAATGAAGCCAACCGAAGACACAGAGGCATTTCTCCTCACTTTTGAAAGGGTAGACACGGCCCACGGCTGGACAGTTGATCGCTGGGTAACGACTCTGGCTCCACTCCTCATAGGGGAAGCTCAGGCAGCCTACCAGGCTCTTCCAGCAGACGAGGCCATGGACTATCAGCAACTAAAGGCTGCTATTCTGGATCGCCTAGGCCTCACTCCAGAGACCTACCGACAGCGGTTCCGGACAGTCAAATATGCAAACAAAGACAGACCCCGGGTCGTAGCCCACCACTTAGTAGACTTATGTACCAGGTGGATACAACCGGAGAAGCATACCAAGGAAGAGATCCTTGAACAGTTTGTGCTCGAGCAGTTCATACAGGTACTGCCCCCCTCCTCCCGCTCCTGGGTAAAAAGACATGCTGCATGTTCCCTGAATTCAGCGGTCCGCTTGGTGGAAAACTTCCTTGGTGACGACACCCAACAGGATAGCTGGGAACGGTCCATGCAAACACCAGTTGCTTCCGGTGATGCTAGAGGCAGGATAGCAGACAATCGAGGGGTCTACAACCCGCCAGCTCGGGAGATCCAGTCAACCCGATCGGAAGACCCTTTCCCATCTCGGAGGGTTCCTGGTACAAACTCCCGCAGAGACGCCCATCCTGGGTCCGAGGCCACTGGATCCCTCAAGGGAGGCCGCCACCCACAGTATTCCCCGAGAACCTGGACTCCTGTCACCCACCCGGTGGAGAGGATAACCCCACCAACCAGAAGGGAGGACCCCATCCAACAGCAGAGAGGTCCAAACACCGAGCCCCGTCGAGAGCTTCCACTGACGACCGAGTTTGCGGACTCAGGAGATGAGGAAATGAACTGTTCATATGGCAGAACCACTGCCACAGCTTGTCTCCGAGGGGACCACAATCTGTGGTTAGTCCCAGCATCTCTAGAGGGGACAAAAGTAAACGCCATGCTGGACTCAGGCTCTGGAAAAACCCTGATCCTAGAGGGCCTAATTCCAAGCAATAGACTATCTTATGATTCTCCTTGGAATATAGAGTGTATCCATGGGGATACAAAGAGATACCCGACGGCGAACGTTCTACTACGTATCCAGGATAAAGAGGCTAGCCTACTAGTGGGAGTTGCCCCCTGGCTACCTGCTCCTGTTCTACTTGGCCGAGACTGGCCCTACCTCGAAACATTGTTGGCCCCTACTCCTACAGAGCCTACTTCTCTGGTACCGGAGTAGCCCGGAGAATTGTTCCCTTTTTCCCCAGAGATTTTCTCCCGTAGACACCATGTCCCAAAGACACGAAAACAGAGACGTGCGGAAAAAGAGGACTGGTTAAGAAAGGCTGGGACTTTTGGTAACATTAGTCAGCCCAAAGGACTTCAGGTCATGGCCGGGGATGACCAGGGTGGGGAACAGATAGATACGGGAGTGTTGCCAGCCCTGGATCTTCCTGACTTCCGTCAGAGGCAGAGGGAGGACCCAGCTCTGGCTAGACAATATGAGAAGGTGGTACAGGTCAACAACAAGATAATAGATGAACAAGGTGTAAAAGTGTATCCACATTTTGAACTGTTGAATGACATACTATATTGTGTGAATAAGGTTACACAAACAGGGGAGGTCATTCGACAGATGCTAGTCCCTAAAGGGTTGATTAAAACAGTGTTCACCCTAGCCCATACTCTCCCATGGGGGCCCATACTCTCCCATGGGGTGGTCATTTGGGCAGAGATAAGACCACGGACCGCATCTTGTCCCAGTTTTACTGGCCAGGCATACATGGTGAGATCATGAAACTATGTGAGACATGTCCTGAATGCCAGTTAACTAGCCAAAAAGGACAGAAGCCGGCTCCCTTGGTTCCTCTGCCCTTGGTAGCCGTCCCATTCGAGAGAATTGGGGTAGATCTGGTCGGACCTTTAGAACCCTCTGCGAAGGGACATACATTTATATTCGTTGTTGTTGATTATGCCACCAGATATCCTGAGGCCTTGCCTCTGAGATCAGCCACTGCTAAACAGGTTGCTCACAGGCTGTTAGAACTGTTTTCTAGGGTAGGACTTCCCCAAGTAATATTAACTGACCAGGGAACAAATTTCATGGCAAAGTTAATGCAGGATGTCCTAAAGTTATTGGAGGTAAAATCCGTCCGGACCTCGGTCTACCATCCTCAGACTGATGGATTGGTAGAGAGGTTTAACCGTACTTTAAAATCTATGCTTAGGAAGTTTGTGGACACTGAAAAGTGAGCTTGGGATGAACTTCTCCCTTTCCTGTTGTTTGCGGTACGAGAAGTTCCCCAATCATCCACAGGCTTCTCCCCGTTTGAGCTCCTATATGGACGCCAACCTCGGGGTATTCTCGACCTACTGAAGGAATCCTGGGAGGATGAGCCCTCCCCCTCCAAGAATACCCTTCAGTATGTCATAGACCTTAGAAACCGCCTAGACATGATAGGTCGGTTTGCGAAGGAAAACATCAAATCTGCTCAAGAACGTCAAGAGAGGCAGTACAACCAAAATGCTCGCTTGAGGGTCTTCCAACCTGGGGACCAAGTAATGCTACTACTACCGACATCAGAGAGTAAACTCCTTGCGAAGTGGCAGGGTCCTTTCCAAGTTCTCCGCCGCACCGGGGTGGTGAACTATGAGATCTCTCAACCAGGGTCCAGGAAGGGTAAACAAATCTACCACGTGAACCTCCTGAAACCCTGGAAAACGATGAGATCACTGTTCATTCACCCTCGGGAAGGAGGGACAGATTTGGGTCCAAAGCTTCCAAAGGGTAGTACGTACACTGACCATCAGGTTTCCATGGGAGAGCAGTTAACAACGGAACAAAGGTCAGACCTACTTGATGTATGTGACCAGTTCTCAGATGTTTTTTCTGAGTTGCCAGGGCAGACTGATTTAGTGTCCCATAGGATTGAGACAGAATCTGGCATAAAAGTACGGTCCCGTCCCTATAGATTGCCAGAGGGCCGAAAAGACCTGGTAGAGACGGAGATAATAGACATGTTGGAATTGGGCATGATCGAGGAGTCCCACAGCGAATGGTGTAGCCCTATCGTGTTGGTCCCTAAACCAGATGGGAAGGTGAGGTTTTGCGTAGATCTGCGAAAGGTAAATGCTGTATCCAGATTTGATGCATATCCAATGCCTAGGGTGGATGAATTGCTTGATTCGCTTGGTAAAGCAGAGTATATCTCCACCCTAGATCTCACGAAAGGATATTGGCAGATACCTCTAGCGGAAGAATCAAAATGCAAAACTGCCTTCGCCACCCCTCTCGGTTTATACCAATTCGTCACTATGCCATTTGGGTTACATGGGGCTCCAGCCACGTTCCAAAGGTTAATGGATAAGGTACTACGACCCCATAGGGCATATGCCGCAGCCTACTTGGATGACATTGTCATCTATAGCAGACACTGGCAGTCTCATATAAAAAGGTTAAGGGCAGTCCTAACGTCCTTAAGAGAAGCAGGGCTCACTGCAAATCCAAAAAAATGTGCCCTGGTAAATCCACTACAAAGTACTTGGGCTATGCCGTTGGGGGAGGGATAGTATGGCCACTAGCTAGCAAGGTGGCCACCATAAAGGAAGTCCCCACCCCACAGACAAAGACACAGGTCCGCTCCCTTTTGGGGTTAGCAGGGTATTACCGGCGGTTTAATCCCAATTTTTTTGGAAATTTCTGCACCCCTAACAGATCTGACAAAAAAGAGTGCCCCAACCGAAGTTAAATGGTCTTGGTTGTGCCAAGACGCCTTTGACATGCTAAAAAAGTGCCTGTCAGAGGGCCCCGCTCTTCGGAGCCCAGATTTTAAAGAGCCCTTCATCATCCAGACGGATGCCTCAGAGGTAGGACTGGGAGCAGTGCTGTCTCAGCAATTTGATGGTGTTGAACACCCCATACTGTTCATCAGCCGGAAGCTGTTCCCAAGGGAAGTGAGGTATTCCATTATTGAGAGGGAGTGCCTGGCTGTAAAATGGGCAATTGAGGCCTTGAGACATTATGTTGCCGGAGTACACTTCACCCTGGTCACTGACCATGTGCCCTTGAAGTGGTTAAACACCATGAAGGACACAAATCCAAGGTTGACCAGGTGGTATATTGCCCTCCAACCCTTCTCGTTTGATATTCAGCATAGACCTGGAAAGGACCATGGAAATGCTGATTTTTTGTCAAGGGAAGGAGTGGAGGGCCGGGCTTCAGCCGTGTTGGATACTAGCCACACACAAACAGGGGAGGTAAGTGACAGAGTGAAGTCAACTTCTATCAGTTACGCCTGGGAGACATATGTCTGAGTGCTTAATCCAGCACTCATAAGGGTTAACTCAGGTGGAACTTAGATAGTCAGGAAGTAAGCTGACACCTGAGAGCCAGAAAGGTAGAAAAGGATCTTGTTACCAGCAGTAGCTGGCTCTCTCAGACAAGAGCACATGGATAGATGTGCTGCTAGCCAGAAGGATACAACACTACTTACTGCAGCCAAAGTAAGATTTGTTTCATTTGTTTTCATGACTGCTTAAAAGACTCTGAAGGTTTGGTTATGGTTTAGCCAGCCAGCCTGCTAGATAGGTCTGCTGTGTTAGTCAGTTTTTCTCCCATCACGGAGCAGGATTTATTTTTGTTAAAGGGACAGTGTACCCGCATGTTATGTTACTGTGGAGAAATAAAGCCATTGAACATTTTTCATTATCCTGAAACTACACGTGTGGACTGTTCCCTGACCTCGGCTACAGGCCGTCCTGCCACACCCGCACTACAACTCCACTGCCGACGCCAGGATAACTTCACTAAAATCCGACGGACCGTTTCGCGTGCGATCCACGCTTCATCAGGGTGGGAGGAGTCAATTTGCTCTAATACAGGTATAGTATTTATACCCTGTGAACAAGTATATAACAGCCAATCACTCAGCTATCCAATGGCTACAGTCTATATGCACATTAAGTGCTTGTCAATTAAAAAGTTACTCCCATCTCTTAATCACTGGTTAGTGCACTGTCAGCACTAAGTTTTGAACACGTGTGTAGAAATATCAGAAGCATCAATTATACGCTGTTTGTAATGTAGGTTTATCAGAATCAGAGGTTGCAATCTAAATGCAGACACAGTACAGATCTAGCAAATTAGCAAGGCACTCTAGTTCATAGGTAGTGGTAATTTTCAATATTAGAATGGATAAAGAACATTTATCTGACGTTTATTTAGGTGCAGAGGACCAAAGACATGGGAATGAATCAGGGGAGTGAAGTTGTTTATATCAATATAGAGAAATATATAATAATGTACACATCTTTCTTGATTGAGACTTGGATGCATTTGACATGAAAAATAGGTCTATGTGTAAATTGTGATGTTGTGTTAATAAAAAATATATATTTATAAAAATATATAATTAAAGATTATGTGAAGCAGCGTGTGATACAGTGAAAGTATATATAAGTCGAGTCGGACTGCCAAAGCTAGGGTTTCAGCAGCATGGCATTTTACCCACGAGCGTGCGGAAGGAGGTATTATCTGTAGGAATTGTTCCAAAACAAATTGGTCAAGAATTGCCTCCTTAGTGCGCTCCTCGGGTTGTATCCAGCGGTTACACAAGTCCAAAAACCGCTGAGCGAGTACTTCAGGTTCCGGAACTGCTGCCGGTAGGTCTCTGGGGTAAGACCTAAGCGATCCAGTATGGCAGCTATTACTTGTTGGTAGTCCATTGCCTGATCTTCTGGGAGGCCCTGATATGAGGCCTGGGCTTCTCCTATGAGGAGCGAGGCCAAAGCAGTTGCCCAGCTATCTGCAGATCAGCCCTGAGCTTTGGCAACCCTTTCAAACATCAGTAAAAAAGCCTCTGGATCCTCGTTTGGAGTCATTTTCCTCAGGAAGACTGGGGGTTTGTTCGCAAGTTCTGGACTGGCAGACCCCTGGAATTAGGTCAGCAGCCTGGCAATCCGCTCATCCTGTGCTGCCTGCTGCTGGGTTAGGAGCTGAGTTTGCTGCTGCAATAGTCTTTCATCTCTCTCTGCTTGTAGTTGGGCCTATTCCTGCATTAACAGTCCCTGCTGTTTGGTCTGCTCGCACAGAAACTCTTTTAAAAAGTCTTCCATTTTTCTAATTTTTGTGTGTGGCTCTTCAACTGCAGGGGCCTCTCAAAATCCCCCTTCAAACACCCTATGTTGCAAGTCACATGCAACCACACACGCGGGTTCTCGGCTTATTTATTGAGCCTTTAAAACATACAGCACATAAAAACAAAATAGCTTCTCTTCAGCATACAAAAACAAAATAGCTTCTCTTCAGCAGACAAAAACAAAATATCTTCTCTTCAGCATAGAAAACAAGGCAGCTTCTCTTCAGCATGTAGGGTACAGACAGTTATCACACATGTAGTTTGAAAAACAGACCTTATAGCAGTAATCTCTTCAGTATCAGTCCTGTCTCCTGACCAGCTAGCTTGCATGTGTGTACAGCCTGGGGGTTTTAAAACACCTTGATTATGCAGCTGGGGTCAGACTAATTAAGCAGTCCTTCTCACCTGAATTCTTAACCTCGTCACTGCTGCACTGCAAGCCTAAATATAGGTTTGCCAGGTCTATGGCTGGTGACGTTCATTCACCCTGTCACAGGGTCTTTACTGGATCTTTATTGCTTTATTGCTGGTCTTCGTTTTGCTGTATTGCTGTATCTGTATTACCTATAGCCTTACCTGATCAGATATTCAGTTGTTCCTTATTGTAGGAGAGGGTGCTTGTATAAAGGGGAGTGAGGATATTGGGAAGTACCTTTGTTTCCCTTGGATCAGAGGGAATGGGCTTGAGAAAGAGGTTAGTACCTCAAAACAGCCGTTGCCCCACTTACATACCCTCTGTGATGACTCAGGAGATTCATTCCTCTGCTCGTCCCTCTCTCCCATCTCCTGTTACCCTTTCTACTCCTTCCCACTCCTCTCCTTCATCTTCTACCTCTCTCCCCTTGCCGCAGCGCGTTCCCCACAGGTCTCGCATACTCACGCGCTCCTTTAGCCCCTGCTTTGATCCTCCCCGCTCCCTCTTCCCCGCGGGAGCTCCTTTACCTTCCCCTGTGGTGCCATCCAACCCATTGCCTCCTCCTCACGTGGTGCCTGCGGCGTTCCGCGTGCCTGGTGACGTGTCCGGTGTGTTCACTCCCTTAGGCCACGGGGGACACGTGTGCATGCTCCTCTCTGCCTTTTCTGGCCATTGCGTGCACAGACTCTTCTTATCAGGTTCCCCCTGTCTCAGCCTCCTAAGCTGTTCAGGCCATTCCCCTGACTGCCCCTTCGGTCTCCTCCTCTTCTCTCCTGACCTATCACTTGCTTCTCACTCAGAAGCATGCGTGAAGAGCTCCCAGGCATTTGGTAAGGAATCAGCTTTATTCTTTCTTTATTTGTTATATTTTGCTGTGGATCTGTGGGGGAGTATACTGTGAGTATACTGTGAGTATACTGTGAGTTTTTAGAGGGTTTTGGGTGCTTTTTCAGGTTTAAAAACCGTTTTTGTTTTTCACCCAGAGGCTGCAGTGATTCAACTCAGAAAAGCTACACTGTGGCGGGCTGGAAACTGTAGTCTCAGACCCCCTCTCCTCCCCTACTCCTGGCTGTTTATTTTACTTCTAGTTTCACTTTAATTTAAGCCTGATTTCCTTTTGTCATTTGCAATTTTTGGGAGCTCTGTGTCTTACTTTAAGACCTTCAATATAGTGGTGTGGTTTCTTGTAAGAGAGAGAGTTAATAAGGGGAGAAAGAGAAAATTACAGCAGGTTTTTTTTTTTTTTAAAAAGCTGTTTTTCTTCCCCTCCCTGTGCAGAGATAGTTAATTGGTTCTTAAAGGGACAGTTTCCTCTCTGCATCTCTCTCCCTAAGCACTATTTCCTCCCCTTACTTAGAGGCTTATATTATCATGCCTGGGGGGAATAGGACTAGTGCAGCAACGGGGGCCACACCTGGACATCGGACTCCAAAAACTGGGGCCCCTAGGATCAAAAACAACAGCCCTAGGCCTGGTACATCCAGTGCCCTGGCCACACCTCCCCCAGCTCCTGCTGTCAGTTTAACTACTGCAGTCCCAGTTCCAATATGGGTGCAGGTGGCAGCAGCAGGCGCCCGGTGTGAGCAGGAAGCTTGGGGTGAGGTGCCCAATGTCACCTGGCCTTAACATAGAGATATATGTGAGGGCTGTGGCAGACGTTGTGGGTCCCTCTGCTGTGATGGCGGCCAGCAAGATGTATGGGAGGGGAATTTTCTTCCTCCATACGCTGGCTGCCACCCACACCTTGGTGCAGAAAGGCATCAATGTAGGGGGGATCTACATCCCCATAGAACCCATGGAGGGGTTAGGCACAAACATCATCCTGTCCAATGTGCCCCCCTTCATCCCAGACAGCCTCATGCGCCAACGCCTGCAAAGCCTGGGAGATATTAAAAACCCAGGGATAGAGCGCTGAGGCACGTGCTATCATTTAGGCGGCAGGTACAAGTGCTGCTGCCGGGGAGCACAGAATCTGTGGAGGGTTCTTTTGGGGTGCCCTACGAGGGCATAACATACACCGTGTACAATGGCACGGAGGGGGTAAGGTGCTATTTGTGCAAGGAGCTGGGTCACACTCGTAGGAGTTGCCCCAAAGGGAATAGAAATCCCAATTCAGCTCCTGCACCCGTCCCTCCCTCTGCCAAGACACCCGGTGCTGCTGTGCCCACCAAACAGGGCCCTCGGGGGCCCAGGTCCCTTCTGGGACCGCAAGAGATGTCGCTGTCCCATC
This sequence comes from Ascaphus truei, assembly GCF_040206685.1. Classification (NCBI taxonomy): domain Eukaryota; kingdom Metazoa; phylum Chordata; class Amphibia; order Anura; family Ascaphidae; genus Ascaphus; species Ascaphus truei. Next base: position 91,375,033 of record NC_134490.1, read on the forward strand.
CCAAACAGTGACATCTGCGCCCATCACAGAGGGGTCCTCGGGAGCCCAGGTCCACCTGGGACCGCAGGAGATGTCGCTGCCCCATCTCGAGCAGTGACATCTGCACCTCTCCCCGGGGAGCAGAGGGAGGGGGTCGCCCTTTAGCGGCCACCCTCTGTTGTTGCTGTCCCCCCCCGGGAGGAGACACCCTGTGCCGCTGCGCCCACCGGGGTGGGGCCCTCGGGGCCCAGGTCCCCCCTGGGACCACAGGAGATGTCGCTGCCCCGTCTTGAGCAGTGACATCTGCACCTTTCCCCGGGGAGCGGAGAGAGGGTGAGGTGGTCGCCCAGGAGCGGCCTCCCTCTGTTGTCACTGTCCTACCCGGGAGGAGACACCCTGTACCGCTGCGCCCACCGCGGCGGAGCCCTCAGGGGCCCAGGTCCCCCCTGGGACCGCAGGAGATGTCGCTGCCCCATCTCAGGCGGTAACGTCTGCACTTCTCCCCAGGAAAAAGAGGGAGAAGTAAAGAGTCACCCTGAAGAAGTCACCCTCTGTTGTCGCTGTCTCCCCCCAGGAGCACCCTACCCCCAATGTAAGCATCGTACAGGGTGCGGGGAAGCGGTGGGAGGCTGCCGCTGAGGAGGTAGCGGTACCCTTTTTTGGGGAATCAATCCCCAGGAAGAGGAAAAAAAAACTAAGAACAAGAGGGTGATTGAGGAGGGCGAGGAGGGTGAACCGTATTACGTTCACCTTCAGAAGTCTCCGAAGCGGAATCCAACATTAATTCCGCACAGGGTGGCCCTGTCCGGCCCACAGGTTAGGATTAGCCAGTGTAAGCCAGACCCCATAAATATGCAGTCCCCCCCCCCTCGAAGATCTGGAGGGAATGCAGGAGGAGGTACCCGGCGTCCCTGGGGTGGAAGATCAAAGTGCTCAACAACATGAGGCTTTTCTCCTAGAAATGGACGTTGGGGAGCCTTCCAACACTCCTCCCAGTTGGAGAACATCCCCCGGGGACTTGTGTTTCGGTGAATCTCTCGCGCCGGACACAGTTATCTTCGGGGACTCGGAGGTCGGCCAGAATCCCCCTCCGGCTGTGCCGCCTTCGGGTGGCACACCTGAGGCTGAGCCCCGGTTTGTGTCACCGGAAGAAGGGGATGGGCTAGGGCTGACTCCCGTGGTTGGGGGTTTGGAGGATGGAGCGGGGGAGGTGGGTGTGGGTGAGGGTGTTTTAGCGAGCACTTCATTTTGCATCTGGGAGATGCCAGATGTGAGCTCTCCTGGTGAGGAGTTTTGGTCGAGCACTTTGTTGGAGGCGACTGCTGGGCTGGACCCTCCCTATGAGGTGCTTGCTGAAAAGTGCCCTCCCGCGATTAATGCGAACGCCCGTGGCATCCCGTTTGTTCGCATGGTGGTATAGGAGACCAGGAGGGCACTGTGTGCCACGTTGGCCCCCGAGGACACTAGGGAGACCGCTACCTCCGCCATACCGCCACCAGCTATCCCTAAACATCCCACCCCGGGGTTGGATGTGGAGGATATAGTGGACCCCCTCATGGAAACACCGAGGAGGGGACCCACTTTAAGGCTGAGAAAGGCCCCCGCAGGGAAGGGCGGGGATCCTCAGTTTTTCAGTCAAGAGTTGCTTGGGGAGTTGGAGCTCAGTGAGGAGTCCTCTGGCACCATGGAGGCGGTGGACTCTTTGACCCCCATTATCCCTGCCCAGGAGCTAGATGGTTTCCTGGAGGATACCCTCTGCAAAAACGGAACCACGAAGGTGCAGTTGGCCCTTTGAAGGTGGAAGGATGCCTCGGTCATTCTCAACTCTCTCTTAGTATACATCAGGGCTAACCACAAGGCCAAAATCTCTGGGCCTATCCATCTTCGTGTCCTGAAATTTCATAAATTGATGCGAGACCACATAAAGGCTTCTCGGGGTGTAGCTCCGTGAGCGCCTGTGGAAAGCAAAACTCCTGATTACCAATGGCTTTGAGCATCGGTACACTTAACGTGAATGGCTGTAAGGACGGGTTTCGCTGGTTCCAGGTACTCTCCTTTTTACAGAAGGGAAAGTATTCTGTGAGTTTCCTGCAGGAAACCCATACCACTCCAGAGGCTGAAGCCAGCTGGCATTTGGAGTGGCGAGGCAGTGTCTTCTTTAGCCACCTCACTTCGTCATCTAGTGGGGTGGTGACCCTGTTCTCTGAGTCCTTTCAACCAGAGCTATTGCTTGCCAAAACTGTTGTTCCAGGTCGCCTGTTGCATTTCAGGGTCCGGCACGAGGACTACACGTTTAATTTCCTGAACGTGTATGCTCCTGCCACCGGACCCCTGAGAAGGCAGTTCTTCGTCAGAATGTCTGAATACCTGGAGACAGTCGACGCGGACGAATATGTGGTGCTCGGGGGTGATTTTAACTGTACCCTCGAGGCTCAGAAAGACCGGAATGGTCCGGAGCCACACCCGTGTTCTGCGTCGGCCTTGCGGGAGGTCATCACCCGCTACTCCTTGTTAGATGTCTGGCGAGAACAACATCCTGAGGCATCCACTGAGTTCACCCATGTTAGGGTGTTTAGGGGTGAACGGATGTCCTAGTCCCGGATCGACAGGCTGTATATTTCCAGCCACAGCCTGTCAAGAGCCAAGTCCAGTGACATTAGGCTGGCGCCGTTTTCGGACCACAATTGTGCGTCCGTGACGGTGACGCTGCTACCTGCAGCACCCTTGGCCGCATATTGGCACTTCAACAATACGTTGTTGGAGGACAAAGGGTTTGCGACGTCGGTCCGAGACTTTTGGATGGCCTGGAGAGGCTGCAGATCAGGTTTTGCCACGTTAGAGCAGTGGTGGGACGTGGGCAAGGTTCATCTGCGCCTCGTTTGTCAGGAGCACACCAGAGGAGCCAGCAGGCGGCGCGATGCTGAGATCGGGGCCCTCAGGGAGGAGGTGCTCGATCTCGAGAAGCGGCTGTCTGTGGCGGGAGACCGGGACCTGCAGAGTGCATACGTGGAGATGAAGTGCGCTCTCCGGGACTTGGAAGATCGGAGAGCACGGGGGTGTATGTGCGATCCCGCATCCACTTCCTTCGGGAGATGGATCGCGGGTCGCGCCTCTTCTGCGCGCTGGAGAAAAAGAGGGGAAACCGTAGACATATCACCTGCTTGTTGGCAGAGGACGGTAACCCTCTGACTGACCCGGAGAGCATCCGGGACAGAACCCAGAGATTCTATGTAAATCTTTTCTCTCCGGAGTCCATCCAGCCAGATAAATGCAGGGTCTTATGGGAGGGGCTTCCCACGGTCGGTGAGGATGGAAGGGAGCAGCTTGAGTTACCATTGGCTCTGGCCGAGCTCTCTGAAGCCCTCAATCTCATGTCCCACGGAAAAACACCGGGGCTAGACGGGCTGACTGTGGAGTTCTTCCGGTTTTTCTGGGAGATGCTGGGACCTGAATTCACCGAGGTCCTAGCCGAAGCCCTGGAGACCGGTGAAATGCCCCTTTCGTGTCGGCGGGCAATACTGTCTCTGCTGCCGAAGAAGGGAGATCTCCGCCAGATCTCTAACTGGCGACCGGTCTCACTGCTCAGCACGGACTATAAGATCGTAGCCAAAGCACTTTTGCTGAGGCTCAAGTCCGTACTGGCAGAGGTGATTCACCCCGACCAGTCCTATACTGTCCCGGGCAGGAGTATTCATGACAACATCTTTCTGGTCCGGGACCTGATGCACTACGCACAGAGGACTGGTCTATCACTCGCCTTCCTGTCCCTAGATCAAGAGAAGGCGTTTGACAGAGTGGATCACCGTTACCTTATGCAGATCCTGCGGGCGTTTGGCTTCGGCCCACAATTTGTGGTCTTTCTCCAGATGCTGTACACCTCGGCAGAGTGTCTGGTGAAGATCAACTGGTCCCTGACGGCACCTTTTGTGTTTGGTCGGGGAGTACGTCAAGGGTGCCCCCTGTCTGGGCAATTGTACGCGCTGGCCATTGAGCCCTTCCTCTGCCTACTGAGGAGGAGGCTCACCGGGCTGGTGCTGCGGGAGCCCGACATGCGGGTAGTCCTGTCGGCTTATGCCGATGATGTGCTCCTCGTGACCCAGGACCTAGATGATCTAGAGCGGGCACAAGCGTGCCAAGAGGTCTACACTGCGGACTCTTAAGCTCGGATCAACTGGTCAAAGTGCTCTGGCATATTGGTGGGTCCCTTACAGGTGAACTCCTTGCCCCCCGTGTTTCGGAATGTCTCGTGGGAGAGCGATACTCTCAAGTATCTGGGAGTCTACCTGTCTGCTGCGGAGAACCCGGCCCCGGAAAACTTCAGTGATCTTGAGGAACGAGTCATTGCTCGTCTGGGGTCTTGGGTGTATCTGTCGAGAATGCTTTCCCTCAGGGGAAGAACCCTGGTGATAAACCAGCTGGTGGCCAGTAAGCTATGGCACCGGCTGATAGCCATGGGTCCAACCCCCGAATTTATCAACAAGATCCAGAGGAGGTTGATGGATTTCCTCTGGATGGGGAAGCATTGGGTCTCTGCGGGAGTTGCGTGTCTCCCTTTGGAGGAGGGTGGACAGGGAGTGGTGTGTGTCCGCTCCAAGTTACACACTTTATGCCTCCAATACCTGCAGAGATACCTATTCGCTGATCCGTCTCCGCAGTGGTGCCAGCTGGTGACCAGTTTCTTTCGCCAGCTGCGCAATATGAGGTATGATCGGCAACTGTTTATCATCAGGCCCGAGGGTTTAGGTAGAGACCTCTCGGTGCTGCCGGCATACTACCGGGACTTACTTAAGGCCTGGAAACTGGTCTCCGCGACCAGGAAGGAACAGGCGGTGGGGTTTGATTTCCTCGCCGAGCCCCTGCTTTATAATCCGGCTGTGGGGGCTCGGATGTTGGATTCACCCTCTATTTGCCGCCGGCTAATCCTGGCACAGGTGACCAGAGTTGGGGATCTCCTGGACTTTGAGCGGCGAGACTGGGTTAGGGCAGAGGTGCTCGCGCCCCGTATGGTTCTGTGTACTGCCCGTGTCCCTCGTCGTTTGATCCGGGAGATTAAAGATGCCATCCACCCCGACTCACGCACCTTCATTGAGGGGGTATTGCAGAGCGGAGAGCCTTGTCAACCTTTCAACCCTAGCTCTCCGGATCTTTGCGTGGAACCCAAACCACGGCAACCCCCTCGGGCTCCTCTTTCCCCCAACCTCAGCAGGTTGGGGGATATGTCCCCGGCATGTTTCCACGGCATGCCGAGGAAAGACCTGTATTCTCTAGTGCTCCATATAGTGCAATACCTCGCCCTTGTCACCCGCCCAGATACTATCTGGAGGCGGGTATTCCCTGCGAACGAGGGCGACAGATACCGGTGGAGGGAAATCTATTCATCCTTGGTTCCCCGTCCCGCCGGGGATTTGAGTTGGAGGGTCCTCCACGGTGCACTGAGCACAGGAGAATACTTGGCACACTTCACGGACTCCCCCGCCGCCTGTCCCTTCTGTGGCGAGCGGGAGTCCGTGTATCACATTTATTCGAGTTACGCCAGACTGCAGCCCCTCTTTTCATCTTGAGGAGCCTTCTCCTGCAGTTCTGGCTAAACTTCTCCCCTCATCTTTTTATTTTTGGGTGCCCAGTGTCCCGGAACAATAAACCTAGGGATCTCCTGATCAACCTGCTCCTGGCATTGGCTAAGGTAGCCATTTGTAAAACCAGGAAGCAGTGTTTGGAGGGAGGGGTCCCAACAAACATCGTGGCCATGTTTCGGGCGCTGGTACACTCCCGTATTCGGGCAGAGTACTCGCACGCCGAGTCTACTGGGACGGTTTCAGAATTTGCCTCCCAGTGGGTGTTAGGCGGGGTGCTTTGCTCGGTATCCCCCATCAAGGGTTCTTTAGGTTTAACCCTTCTGTTTTAAGTGCACTTCATCAGTGCACTTGTTGGGTTCATTTAATTTTTGTTTCACTGGTTTATCTTTGTTCTACTTGGCAACAAGTAGAATAGCTGTTCAACTGAATTGGCTGGCTACGCCGGCCAATCAGTTTCAAACCAGATCAAAATAGACCCACTTCTCTCTCTACTCCTCCCCTCTCTGTCATTCTTGCACCTTCCTTTATAATCCCTGTCTGTCCACCTCTTCCTCGCTCTGCATTGTTCCTGTTTCCCTGTGTGTACCTGTCTTATGCTGTGCTCCCTCTGTGCCCCTGTGATTACCTGCTCCTGTGTTACTTTGGATTTCCCTGGCTTTGACCCCTGCTTACCCTAGACTACTCTGCTCTCTGGTATCCCTTTGAACCCTGCTCCGCATACGAATCCGCTGACCTCTGGCTTCCTAGGACCTTGCTTGCCCTATGACGACTCTACCCTCTGGATCCCTGAACATTGACAAACGGACACAACATTCCCCAAGCATACAGACTTCACTATGAGCCTTGCGCTCTCTTCTCTTTTATTTTTTCTATTACTCAAAATCTGTAAGCTTGTCTCTACCTATCTTTCTTATTATCATCCTATCTACCAACTGCCTTTTGCCTTGAACGTCTTATATTTTCTCGCTTGCTCCATTTTCTCACCACCTATTCTCTTCTAGACCCTCTACCATTGGGCTTCTGCACTGCTCACTCTACTGAAACAGCCTTCACTAAAATAACTAATGACCTCCATGCTGCCAAAGACAAAGGTCATTACACTCTGCTCATATTACTCAACCTCTCTGCAGCATTTGATACTGTGGACCACCCACTTCTTCTTCTTCATACTCTTGATATTAGTAAGAAAGCTCTATCCTGGATCTCCTCTTACCTCTCCTTTTTACTTTCAGTGTCTCATTTGTTAACGCCACCTTCTCTATCGATCTCTCTATAGGCGTACCCCAGGGCTCTGTACTGGGACCTCTTCTCTTTACACACGCTCTCTACGTTACCTAATACCATCTCTTGGGTTCAAATATCACCTCTATGTTGATGACATACAAATGTACTTTTCAAGTGAAAGGGCTTGACATAGGAGTTGTTCATAAACTTATACTGTGTTCCCTTTTTGTTTTTTTTTATGTAATTGATCATTTGTGATTAAAAATGTGTTGACCTATTACAGTAGCTATTCATTGAATCTAGTATAAAGAAACTAGAAATGGTTGGTTACAGTCTGGATTAACTACCCAACAAATACATTTTTATCTTTTAATTCTTCAGGTAGATGGGTTCAGTAAGCAAGCTGCCAAGTATCTAAATGGAGGGGGGGGGGGGGATTTAAAGGATATCATTTGAACAACATACATTTTGCATTATACATTTATTTAATGTCATGGCAGATGCTTACATTTTTGTACTACATTTATCTTTGTCCCATGCAATATTGCCTTCTGTTCCAATTACATGGTTGACTTACTATTTAGTTTGCTTGTACAAAAAATGGGATTACAATGCAATCTTCATGAATCTGATTTTAATCATAATATGGATGCTACCCAATATTTAATTCTAACATGATTTTAGACATGATTAAAGTTTTCTAGACTTTTTACAAAATATACCGTATGTACTGTTATGTTGTTAGACAAGTAACTCACTTTGATGAGAAATATATTATATATGTCTTCAATTGTACAGAAAAGGAGGATGGTAGTGCCCTTATGACAAGCCTCAACTTTAATGATCATTTGCCTGAACTTATGTATATATGTATGTCTTTGTTCATATAGCGCCATTAATGTACGTAGCGCTTCACAGCAGTAAAACATGTAAAAATCATATAAATAAATAATATCAATAACACAAAGGGAGAAGTGCTTGAGACATAAAAGTAACATTTAGGAAAGGGAGTTCCTGCACCGAAGAGCTTACAATCTAATTGGTTGGTAGGAAGAACATACACAGACTGTAGGAAGGTGTTCTGGTAAGTGCGTCTGCAAGGTTTATGTATGAGGTGTTAATTATCAGCCATGGAGCTACTCGTATGCTTCCTTAAGCAGGTGTGTTTTGAGGTGGGTCATAAAGGTGGATAGCGAGGATGCTAGTTGGATATTGAGGGGAAGGGCATTCAGGAGGTGTGGGGCAGTCAGTGAGAGTTTTATGGTGGGAGAGGGCTTTAGATACAAAAAGGTACCCTAAAGAGAGAAGACATCTTTGAGCAGAATGCACGAGTCGGGATGGTGCATTGCGAGATATTAGGGCTGAGCTGTAAGGAGGAGCATTATAGTTTTGTATTTATTTTATCAGACATGAGCAGTCAAGTGTATTTCTGTAAACGGACATCCGCTATTAATTGCCGTTATACTATGTCATAAAATAGTTAACTCAAAAGTGTAAGGACGTAGGTGGCTAATTGTCATGATGGTTACAATCTGGGTACAGTTTAGCATTATCACATCCCTATGCCATAATTAAATGTATTTGACATTTTGCTCACTATTTAAGTTAAGTGCTTCTGATTATTTTTATATGCGCAACATTCCCTGTTATAGTGTAGTCGATTAAGTAACATACTGGTTGCTATGTATCCAAGGGAGAAATTTGGTCCAAAACAATTGGACACACATTTTCATTTGTGTTAATTTGCATCAGAAGCATATATATTAAGGTTGTTAACTCTGTGTTTTACAGTAAAATTGTCAGGAATCGCCTCAGGCAAGGTGGATATGTTTGACTCCAAGAGAAAGGAAATCTGCACATGTATTAGACACAACTTTTAATACATCTCTATGTAATATTGAGATACCTATTTTTCCAACGTCTTCTCTAACTAGTAGAGATGGGCGAAATCTTCAAAGAAATTCGAATCCGGCATCAATTTGAAAGTTTCAAAATAAGAATTCTTCTTCGAATTCCACACCCGGAAATATGGGTTTTACAAGAGACTCACAGCATGCTCTTGAGCTCTACTGCCCTCATGCACATGGACACTCTCCTGACTTCCTGTGAAAACAGACCACTTCCAGGTGTTAGAAGTAGCACTCGAAAATATGCTGTGACAGCAAAGTTATCCAGCAGCTGGTTTAGTACGTTGCTGGAGATGCTGCCCTGAATAGCAGAGGTTGTGGGATCGGATCCTACTGGGCCTGACACCAGTACCCTCTTTCTCACAAGGTACCTTAGACTTGTCAATGTAGTTCTTATGGAACTCTTTTTAGGAAGTGAGGAGTGTGAGTCACTTTATTTTGTAGATTAGTATACTGTATCTCCCAAGTATCTAAGCTCCTTTTGAGCATGTCTCTCTCTATGGGGCCTATTCTATAAGGATTGATAAGCCACTTATCGAGCACTTATCGGCCAAAATGCCTACTATGATTCTACAATCGTCGATAAGTGGGCGATAGACTGAATCGCCAAAATTTTGAGCCTTCAAAATAAAATCGCAGCGTGAATGGCAATAAGCCACTTATCGGCAGGTTTTGAAACTCTTGCAATTCTAGTAGCCATGATTAGATTATTGAGGTCTTTCGCAGCTCTTGATATGCGAGTTTATCCCAAAACCCTCAAGCCAAGAAAAGTTGGCGTGAAGGTGCTGAGAACCTGCTGTGAAGTGACGAGACAGGATAGAAAAAAATGCCTTTTTTCTGCATTGGATTGATGCCGAGAGTCTCCGGGGCTGATACCCATTAATATCAGCTCCGGAGACCCCCGGCATGTAACCCATGCATAAAAAGGCATTTACAGGCCACTTCATTACCTTAGCGGCTAATCACTAAGACAATGAAGGGGTTCACCCCTCCTGCTACACACTGTTAGGAATCTGATTTTCTCAGCGCCGTCTCTGCAACACACAGACTACCCTCAGGGATACTCAGGGCGCACAGCACAACCTCCGCTTACCTGCCTCCATGGGCCGTCAGCTCCTCCATCCCGCGCGCACACGTGTGTCCTCCAATGCTGGTCGCGTGCACACGCAGCTTACAGAGTGCACGCCCAGCATCCACTCTTCTACTTCCACTCCTGCTGTGAGGCTCTGCCCCCGTACACCGCACGGGTGTAATCAGAGTGCTACCAGTGCTCACCTGGGTTGTATCAGCCACACCTATCCAGGGAGGCTCCCTGCAGTCCTCCTGACCTGTCTCCATCCCTGATTGGTCAGCCCAGCCTTATCTAGCATCTCTGAGCCCTCACTCATCGCTAGACTTAGTCTCAGTATGGATGTGTTTGGTGTACTCTCGGTTACTACAGGTTTTGACACGGCTCGTACGACTACCCCCTTTGGCTCTCGACTTCGGCTCTCCTTGGATTACGTATTCTCTGGCATCCCATGATCACAGTTTGGACTTCAACTTTCCTCGTCTCACCGCTCCCTGACCTCGGCAAGGCAATCACTATTCTACTCCTATACCCGATACCGGCAAGTATTGTCTACTTTACTCATATCTGGCCTGGCAACACTTAACACCACACTCCGGATTCGCTCCCTTTGCTGTGGGTGCATGTATCCCTATTTCCCCCTTCAGCACAGGGGACGGGTCTGGTCTGCGGGCAGCACCGGCGTAACATCCACCAAGGGCCAAATACCCCCTTCACCCACCCCGCTACCCACAATAGACACAAATACCTCCCCTACCCCCACATGATTGATGCCAGAGCCCAAGGGTGTACAGGGGTCCTCAGGTGTTCCCCACGAGTATCTGGGGGCCCTCAGATGGTCCTTGCGGTTGTCGGGGTGTCCACCGGTTGTTCCCCTCGGGTGTCTGGGGGTTCTGAGGTTGTCCCCCATGTTTGTCTGTAGGCCCTTTGATGGCCTCAGGGGTGTCTGGGGCCCTCGGGTGGTCCCGCGGGTGTCTGGGGGTCCACAGGTGGTCCTCAGCAGGTTAATTTCATTTTACAATTGTTTAACGTTTTTACTTAATTATTAATTTTGTTGGCTACTAGTTCTAATTCATGTGTTGGCTAGTGGTTTTATTAATTAATTGATTTGTTGGCTAGTGGTAAACATTAATTAATTGCTTTGTTGGTTAATGCTTTTATTTATTAAATTGATTGCCGGGGGAGGCGTGAGGCCTCGGTAACTCTTTGTAACCTGCTGTCTGCGGGTCAAATGAGGCGGTGGGGTCACATGACATTACATGACCCACGACATCATTTTACGCTGAGTCATTGGGAGGGAGGGACACAAATGCTACCACTCCCGGGCAGGGGGGCCACAGCTCAAGAAGTTTGCTCACCTCTGGGCTTGTGCTTTTATGTATTTAATTGGTTGGCTAGTGCTTTTATGTATTTAATTGGGTGTTTAAGTGCTTGTGTATATCTTTTATTATTGTGGGTTTTTTGGCCTTCATGCTGTTTTATTAGGGTGACCATTGACTGCTATAGTGGATTATCATGCCCATATTATAAGAGTATGATGTACTACTATGCCAATAAATGGGTACAGGATGGGTTTAGTGGGCCCGGGGTGGGTGGTTAGGCCTCCAGGGTGGGTAGCGGGGGAGGGTGGTTAACCCCTCAATTACTATAGTGGTTATTAACCACTAAGGTGATTAAGGGGTTAGGGGCCATTAGATTGTATTTTTTCCTGTATTCTTTCTGGCAAATTAGGACATGGCCCTGCAGTATGCTGATGAGGATGCTCTTCATGATGGCACGGGTAAGTAGAAAGGTTTATTTATGATGGCTGGCTAATGTTTGATTTAATAATGGACAAATGAGCTATTATCCATATCTGGATAATAGTACTTTTGCCCATTACTGTGTTGTCTGTTTTAAGGGTGAGGGGGTGTATTTATTTAAAAGTATTGGACAATTTTTTATTTTTGTGCATAGTATTGGTACCGCAGACCAGCGGGGACTACCCGGAGGCTCCCGGACACCGTGGGGACCACCCGATGGCCCCCAGACACCCGTGGGCCCACAGACAACCGCAGGAACCACCTGAGGACCCTCTGACACCCGCGGGGTTGACCCAGAAGCCCCCACGACCTCTGGTATCAATACTGTGCAGAAAATGTTTGGTTTATCATTGCTTTGTGATTCGGCCCCACTGTCTTCTTAGTTAACAGAATATCTCCTTTTAGATTGCAATTTTGTTTTTTGTGGCGAGGGAAAAAAAGCTCACGTTGCATGTGATATCTAAATCAAGGTCCGTTAATGAAACTGTTGGCAAAATATGCTTTAACATCATATTCAATTGAAGCTTTCAGTAAATTGGAGAAATTGGGACTATAAAATTCTATTGCCACAAGCAGTCACATTATTTTATATCACATTTGATAAATAAAGTAAATTAGTTGAAAATATATTTTTCTCAAACTACCTTAATCACAGGTTTGCTCTCTTATGGAGATGCATGTAAAAGTGCTTGTAAAAGCTTTTTAAGTTACGCATATTTTAATGTCTGTTGAATAAGCCAGTACGGATAATAGGTTTCTTTGTAATCACTGTGCCTTCATTTGACCCTTTTTTGAGCCATTTCTGAATGTATTGAGGAACTAGCATGATTTTAATGTCTACACTGGCGACACACTTTATTCGAGCTTGGCTAGTCCCACGAATTCGGGTATACCCGGGTGTATTGAGGTTTGTGACTGTTTTCTGCCCGAGTGCATTGAGTTATTTTCCAAGCAGGGATTGAAGCATTTTATTCCCGCTGGCTGCAATACTGCACAGTATATATATATATACTGCATTACAATTCATGAATTTATGCCATCTGGTAGACACGCGAAGCATTGCAGCCTATTAAATCCTAATCATTATCATTTAACAGATCAGCCGCCCATCAGCCAGGCATGAACCCAGGCTGGGAAGGCAAATGCAACGGGGCTTGTTAGAGGTGAGGAGCGGCGCATTCCAGGTATCTGCCAGGTACATACCGGGTATTTGCTCGAATAAAGTGTGTCGGTGCAGTATATTTTCAAAAGTTGCTTTTTGAAAGTTTAGTGAAAATAATAAGTGCTCTGTACAATATGCAAATATAATTTAAAAAAAGCACAAATATCTTTTATTTTACTGGTAATGCAACTGCAAAGCTGAGTGCAAATGAGTGTGTTGGACGCTCCTCTGGCATGAGTGAGCTAAGAAAATCCCTTACCCTAAATTGCTTTCAACAAGTCAAATTAGTGTCTTTCCCATTGCATGTACAGTAACACAGCAATGTGGTAAACACAAACCCTTTAAAACTGTATTGTTACATTTTCAGCTACAGATGTAGCAAGACTTAAGGGGCCTATTTATTAAACTTCGATAAAATCAGTGCATTGCAAAGCAACTTTGCATTGTTTTATCGCGCTATAAAACATGTGGGTCAAAACGGTTATTCCCTAAGCACAAAGCATTGAATGACTTGTACTTTTCTAAGTGGTATCGCGCTATGTCCTATAGATCGGCAACTGATACAGTATTTTATACTGCAGCCTGGTTCAGCTGCATGGAGATGCTGTATCTCCATGCACAGCTCTTACAGGCGATCGTGCAGTTCAAATATTAATTTTAAAACTATTGTGCGGGAGCAGGGGGTCTCCTGAGTTGAACGCATTGATTTCAGCCTCGGTGACCCCTTACTTCCTGAGATAGAGGCCCCGGTATGGAGGGCTGGTATTCCCTGTACGTTTAAATCTCCCCTATCAGTAACCGCTATTGTAATGAAGGGGTTAAGACTTCCCGCTACCCAACCAATAGGCCTAACCATCTACCCAGAGCCAAGTACCCTTTCACCCAATCCCTCTCTCCCAATAAACATTAAAATACCTTCTATCTACCAATAGACAACCCAACCACCATCTATACCCCAACAATCACCCACCCAGATAAGGATAATAGTGCATTTGCCCATTTAAAATACAACCAGCCAGCATAAAGTAAATACAATTTGCACTAACCCCTGCCAGGATGAAGGTCGTCCTCGTCTTCCACCCCGTCTTTGTCCTCCGTTAGCAGGAACATAACAATAAAAAATACAAGCTAATGGCCCCTAAACCCTTAATCACCTACCCGGAGGCCTAACCACCCTCCCCAGTACCTATTGATTGGCACAGTGGTATATTATGCCCATAATATGGGCATGATTTGCCACTATGACAGTCAATGGGAAACCTTTAAAAAAAACAACCACCAAAAATACAAAATGAAATCAAACCAATCCCAACAATTAAATAAACCAATCACCAAAAATAAACAACAATAAAAAACAAACACCACAAAAAAACAGAATTTAAAAAAACGAAAAACAAATAAAACCAGAATTAAAATAAACAAACACCAATTTTTTTTTACTATAAATAAACACCATTAAACAACAACATTTAAATAAATAAATTTTAAAAAAAAGAATTAAAATAAACAATCAACAAAAATATGTAAAAAAAAGTTTATGTGCTACAGCGCTAATGCTTAATCAAAAAGTAGTGTTCTATAAACTCTACCAGTATAAACCACAGTGCCTAAAAATAATAGGAAGATTGCCAGGAACAGTGATAGATGAATCTATACACAAAAGTAAAAAATATAGTGAAAATCCTGACCATATAGCATGAACCAGTCCTGTTGAACTAGAAATTCTCTGATGATTCTTGATAGTACTCTCACTACATATGGAAAGAAAACCAGAAACCAATCATAGTGTATAACTGTATAGGATACTAAAAAAACATAAAATCTATACAATTAAAATAATAACAAATAGATACATGTACAACACGTATAGATCCAGGAAACTGCTTATAGACAAAATGTGACTTACTGTATAAACAGACAACATCGATTATGCAAACATACAAAAACTAAAAAACCTGCGATGAGCTAATTGAAATAGACTGATTTAATAAAAAATGTGACATACACATAAAAGGTGGACTATGATTGCTTCTCCAGATAGGGCAAAATTGAAACCCTATTCACAAGAAGCCAGATTAAGGTACAGTAGGCACAGCAAGTAGTATCTCCGCGGGTAGTGTCCACTCTCTGGGGCTGAAATCTCCACAGGTGAAAGACTGTCCCCCGGCCGTGCGAACCGCCACTCAAACGGAGCTCCCCGCTGTCTCTCCACCTCCTCGTGCAGCTCTATGTATCGGCCGTACACTCCTATGAGAAATCGTGCGCGCATATGCGGAAGGAGTAGCAACTCAGTGCTATGTTCCAACCCGGCAGTGGCTATGATGCGTCTGCATACGCGGAAGTGTTTGGCCTCTGCATTATGTGCAAAACTATCCCGGACTGTGGAGATAGGTGAAGATAGCTCGCAATCAAGTCTTTACCCACAACCCTATGCGTTTCGTAAGAGTACCTCACTTCCTCAGGGGAATCAACAAAAATACGTACCAAATGAAATAAAAACAAGCATTTAAAAAAAAATGCATTGCTTTTCACTGTATTTATCTAGAGTCCTAAAGGGGCATACATAAACACATTGGCAGTCAATGGTCAACCAAAAATTTAAATGAAAAAATACAATCAAGATACCTGAAAAATAAAAATTACACACATTCAATGTTTTTCTTACCTTTTGATGTTTTCACCCTATGTTTCCAGATGCATCAGGAAGCTCTCGATCCGCGACACAATGCTCCTCAACTTCAGGTAACTTCTTTCTTCAGTCTTCTCATCTGTACTTTTTTTTTTTTTAACATTTTGTTTATTGGTTTTTCAAAATATAACATACAGTTATCACATGAATACTGTAAAAAGCGAACCGTGGGACATACAACACCCATACAGACAGGAAAAAGGACAGACAGGAAGGTATTGGGGTAGGAAAGGGGGGGTGGGAGGGAGGGGGGTCGGTAGAGGAGGTATCTCTAATGTTCAATGTTCTCCGCTCCTACTCAGATGATCCAGTATCACGCCCATCCATGTCTTCGTGGCATCTGGTAGTGGGGGGGGGGGGGGAGCGTCCAACCGCCCTTAACGACCTCGTGGGGCGGGGCTAATGTCACCCTCATGTGCTACCAACGTCGGCTCATGGCTACCATCCAAGGAGAACTCACTTGTTCTTATCAAAGCCAGACGGATGCATTGCTCATCCCTGGGATGTCCGTCTGTGCCAGCCAAGGCAGCCAGACTTCTTGGAAATTTGGGCCAGTGTCGTTGACCAGACTCGTCAACTTTTCCATCTGGCAAACGAACCAAATTCTGTTCCTAATTTTATCTATTGATGGAATTGCATTCTGCTTCCACACTGCTGCGGTCTCGCACCTCATAGCCGTAGCAAAGTGTGCAATTAATTTGTTCCCTGATCTAGACACTTCTTTCGTGGGTTTACCTAACAGAAACACCCACGGGATAAGCTGAATTTTGAGGCCCCAAAAAATCCTCTGAAGCCAATCTCTGATTTGAGTCCAGACGGGTATGAGTCGTGGACAAGACCCCAGCATGTGCACCAGATCTCCCTGTTCCCCGCACTGCATGGGACAGAGCGGGGAAGCTCCCGCTACGAATTTTGCCAATCTAACTGGGGTGAGGTACCACCTCATTAATACTTTATATGAGTTCTCCTTCAATGTCGTGCAGATCGAGCTACTGGCCGCAGCCTTAAAGATCGCTGTCCAGTCTTCGTCTTCTAGTGGCCCTGTCAATCTGTCTCCCATTGTGTCATGAACCTGGGTTTGTGTGAGCCGTCGATGTCGGTCCTGACCACCTCTTTGTACAAAGCAGAGATGAGTCCCCGAGTGTCGGCGCCCCGACCACAGAGCCTCTCAAAATTAGTTAGTGGTGGTCTGTTTACATGTTTGGTGTAAAATGCCTGGACCTGGAGGTATCTAAGGAATTCTGTGTTGGGGATGTCAGTTTCTGACTGTAATAGATCGAATGGTTTGATGGTGTCCCGCCCCTCCAGGTCTTTCAGCCTTCTGAGCCCCATGTTTTGCCATAGTGTGAAGTTCTTACCATCTAGCCCTGGAGCAAAATCCGGATTCCCATATAAGGGAGCCATTAAAGTGTGTTTTGAGGTTAATGAGTGATTACTTTTAGCCACCTCTCAGACCGATAACGAGTTGTGCACCGAGGCCAGCGCATTCTGTAAGTATTTAAATCTAGATTTAGGATACCACATTAAATCCTTGATCTCCAGCGGGGCGCACACCACCTTCTCCAGTGCCACCCATCGCCTCAGATCTGGGTCTCCATGCCACTGCGTAATTTGACATAATCGTGCCGCTTTATAGTATGCCAGCAAACTCGGCACCGCCAAGCCCCCAGTTTCTCTAGGTCTTTGCCTAATTGTCATTTTTACCCGTGGCGATTTGTTTTTCCAGATAAATTTTGTGACTAAATTCTGCAAATCCTTGATCTCTTTTCGCACCACGGGTATCGGGAGAGTTTGAAACAGATACAATAAGCCGGGGAGATGGTTCATCTTTACACAATAGATTCTGCCAATCCAGGAGATTCCGAAGGCGGACCAGGCTTTGAGTTTCTTCGTCAGGGCCCTCAGAAGCCTTGGATAGTTTGCCTGATAGAGAGAGGAACTCTGTTTGGTAAGGTGTACCCCTAGGTACTTTATAGATTTAGGCTGCCATTGAAATTTAAAGTTGATCTCTATTAATTTCTCCATTTCTTTCGGAATGTTCAGACTGAGTGCCTCAGATTTGGTCTGGTTGATCTTAAAACCAGAGATTCGGTTGAATCTTTCTAGAAGGGCAAACAGATTGGGTAGCGAGGTAAGCGGCCTTGTCAGTGTCAAGATGATATCATCTGCGTATAGAGCCACTTTATGTTCCTGTGAGTGGATTTGGATTCCCAAATATGTCCGGGTTGCTACGGATGTGTGCTGCTAGCGGTTCCACGCATAAGGCAAACAACAAGGGCGAGAGTGGGCAGCCCTGTCTGGTTCCGCTTTTGATTTTAAACAGCACCGACGGGAAGCCTTGGTGAACCACCTTGGAAGCCGGGGTTGTATATAATGCTTTTATTGCCCCTAGGATTTTCCCCCCGAATCCAAATGCTCCAAGCGTGGACTCTATATATGGCCAATCGATCCTGTCAAAGGCTTTCTCCGCGTCTAAGCTTAGTGCCAGTCCGCGGATCCTGTTGGCATTAATGAAATCAATAATATCTATTATCCTTCTGGTATTATCGGCTGCTTGTCTGTCTCTAATAAAGCCAACCTGATCCGGGTGAATGAGCCTTGGCCGGACCACGCTCAATCTATTGGCCAGTAATTTGGAATAAATTTTAACGTCCGAATTGATTAAAGATTTCGGCCTATAACTTTGGCAATTTGTGGGATCTTTATCCTTCTTATGAATTAGAGATATCGACGCCTGGAGCATCTTTTCCGTGAAGGGCTCCCCTGCCATGACTCCATTGAATACTTTGAGCATGTGCGGAGCTAAAATCCCGACAAATTTTTTATAATACAAATTGGAAAACCCATCCGGGCCTGGGGCTTTAGAGGGGTTTAGACTTTTAACGACCCCTATTAATTCCTCTAAAGTGAAATCGGTCTGAATTGCCTTGCGCTCCAGTCTGCTCAGCCTAGGTAATTCTGCTTCTCGCAGGAATGACTGTAGTATGGAATTAGTCTTTGTGCTATGTGCCACCTTCTCCCCGTTGTATAGCTGCTCATAATAAAGTCTAAACTCTTCCACTATGCGTTTGGGGTTGGAGGAAAATCAAGTGGTCCTGATTGCCTGTATATTATAACTTGGTTGCCTATTGCGGATCAGGTTTGTTGGCTTTCTCAAAGAATTTCCTCTTCGTCCAGCTCAAGTCCCTCTCAGCCTGGGATGTGAGGAGGAGGTTAAGCTCAATCCTTACGTCGTCCAGCTCCTTTAGAGTGTCCCCTCTACCTGATCGGCTATGAAGTGTAGAGAGCTCATGTAACCTCTTATATAGTTGAGTCAATTTTGCTTCCCTTAGCTTTTTCCGTCTAGCTGCTAGACTAATCAGTATTCCGTGCATTGTGGCCTTGTGAGCCTCCCACAGTGTGATGTGAGATTCCACACTACCCGTGTTCAGTAAGAAAAACTGCCTAATATCTTCCTTAGACAGTATGGAGGAACCAGGCGCTTACCTTTAGTGTCAGATTTAAGGAAGAGCGGTGAAACCAATAAATGTGGTTTCTCTCTATTAGTGTAGAGATGGTCTTGTGATCCCTTCTGCTTCTACCCCTATTAAGGGATGATCCAAAGCCCTTATGGAAACGTAGAGACAAACAGAGTAGGGGGAGCGAGGGATAAATAGATACACGTATAAACAATTGTGGGTTCAATATATGTAAAACCCATCGTCCACAATTGTTTATACGTGTATCTATTTATCCCTCGCTCCCCTTACTCTGTTTGTCTCTAATATCTTCCTTGACTGTCTGTGCTAGCTCCGGAATCTTAATCAGGGATTCGTTCAGTTTCCAATTTGCTCCGGGGCTAATCGGCCTAATTTGCGTGCATTCTACTCGACACGAAGAAGTGGTCAATCCTGCTGTAACTGTCGTGGGGGTGTGAGTAAAATGAGTAGCTACGCTCGCCAGGGTGTTGTTCCCGCCATATGTCCACCAGACCGCCTCTCCTTAGCCCTTCTAGTAGCGTTGTAGCCCCCGACTGTCTTTCCCTATCTTGTCTTGGGGATCTGTCTATGCGGGGGTCCATGACTTTGTTGAAGTCTCCTGCGACTATTATATTTCCTACCGCCCAACGGTGGAGTTGGAGAAAAAACGCATCAAAGAACTGGGGATCTCTCTCACAAGGGGCATATACGCAAGCTAGGGTCACCCTACACTGCTGTAGCAATCCCACAAGGATAATGTATCTACCTTCAGGGTCTTGCTTTGTCTGTTCGACTTCGAAGGGGACTCTATTGTGGAATAGTATAGCAACCCCTTTTTTTCTTTTCTTTAGCTGAGGCGAGGTAAAATCTTCTAAAATTTTTGTCTATAAACCCTGGGTTTTGCTTGGAGCTATAGTGCGTCTCTTGGAGGAAGAGAACGTCTGTTTTCCTGCGTTTGAACTCAGCAAAGGCAATTCTGCGCTTCTGCGGGGAGTTAAAACCCTTAACATTTTGTGATAAGAACGTTAGTGCCATGTGTGTGTATATATAGATCCTGCGTGTATATGGTAAAGTCGAGTCCTACCGTGCCTTGTATCCAGGTAGAGCGTCAGGAGCGGCCGTATCGTTTTCTTGTTGCCTTTGCACTTCCTCTGTGGGAGCCTGGGGATGGGGAAGGGAAACACATAGGGGGATGACAAAGAACACATATCCATACAACATAAACATATGAAACCAATTTGGTCCTAACCGACCTATGGTTTGCTGCCCGGGAATATCGCCCATGCCTTGGACTCTCCCACTCTTCTGTCCAGGCTTGTGAGGCTTGATCCTGCCCACGAATTCCTGGGTCTTTGACTGGGCTGTGGTTTAAGACTGCAGCCCAGCCCCAAAGGCTCATGCCAACAGGCGGGGACGAGGGCAGTCGCTTGCCCCCCCGCCGGCGAAGCGCACATTCTATAGATAATATTTGTTTCAAACACTAAACTCAAACTAGAACTAACCTAACTCAACCGGTAAATGGACTTGTTTGTACTTTAACTGCGCGGCCAACTGCGCCTTGATACTATCCGTTTTATCTAATCATAATCTGTATTATGTAAAAAGGATAACTAAGGATAACTAAGGGTTACTAAGGTTAGCTAAATATACCTAAGCTGGAACCCCTTCTAACTTTGCCCTACTTGCGCAGCCTGCACCAATGTGTGCGGAAGTGATCCAGATTTACCTGGGTGCTACAGTAACTGTCCCTAGCCTTAAATTTGTTTGCGCGTAACTACGCTTCCCACCTCCCGCCCCCCATCGTCCCTGCTCCAAGTCCCCCATCAGGTGTCCTGCTGGGCCTGAGACCCGTCTCGAGTCCTGGGCCCAGGAGCCCCCCCCCCCCCGCGGCAGCTATCCTTCACCCCCCTCCTCGCTCCCCGGCGTGGGAATTCGCGCCCCCCTGGTCCCAGTCCAGAGCCTCCTGTAAGCTGCGGGTTCTTCCGGTTCTGTTACTTCCGGTCAGACGGGGCTCCGTGGGGACCCGCCCCCTGGCGTCATCATCCTTGGGAACGCACATCCGCCCGCGAGCAGCAGAGGAAGCAGGCATGTCCCGAGGGCGGAGCTGGCTGGAGCTCCACAGCTTCGCGCCAAAATGACGTCCGCCATTCTTTTCCAGCGCGCCTTCACCTGCTCGTCCTGCGTATCCTGCTGGGCCGCCATTTTGGTGAATAAGGTGTGATCTTTTAGGTTCGGGCTACAGCGAGGGGAGGGGAACCGGGCCCGACCCGAGTCAGCAATCAACATAGGGGATATCCAGGGCCAGACGTAGGCAATTTGGGACGTTTTAGGGAAGCAGACCAGGCGAAGTTCAGATGGGTCTCGAGGTTCCCGCCTTTTCTCTTCTCTGCCCGGCCGCTGGGCTCACCTTCTCCCATTCTGCCGGTCGGGGTTGGCAGGCCTCCGGGGCCTCAGGTACCTGCAGTGTGTCAGGGAATCCCAGCCCCTTCAGAAACTCCGGACCATCCGACAGCTGTTTGAGCGCATGTGTCCGGCCATTCTGCACCACTATCAGCGCAAAGGGGAAGGCCCACCTATATCTTATCCCCTTGTCCCTCAGCAGTCTGGTAATGGGTTGGAGGGTCTTCCAATGCGCCAGCGTTATTGGAGAAATGTCCTGATATATGGCCATTTCCACCCCTTCGAATGGCACTAGCGTAGTGGCCCTGGTAAGCTTGCATATTTCCTCTTTAGAAGTGAAGTGGTGAAGGCGGAGGATGATATCCCTGGGGGGATTGTTGGGCAGTGTACGGGCCCGTAGAGCTCGGTGGCACCGGTCCATGACCAGTTCGGCCTCCATTTTCCCCGGCATGATGGATGACATCCATCTGTTGAGTAGCTGCTCTGGGTCCAGAATCTCCTCTGGGATCCCTCTGATCTGTAAATTATTTCTCCTATCCCGGTTCTCGCTATCTTCATGGCGCTCCTCCAGCTCTGCCACCCTCCTCTCTAGTTTAGCGATCCGGGAGCTGGACTCTCTCTGGCACTTGGTAGTAACCTCCATCTTCCCCTCCAAATCGTTCGTGCGGGTGCCGATGCCGAGGATATCTCTCATCAGGTGTTCCACCTCCCCCCGGAAAAATGTCTTCAGGTCGGAGAGAAGCTGTGCTATTTCTCTCTTGAGCGACCCGGTATGCTCCTCTGTGGCTATTTGTAGCTCCGGTGCGGAGTCAGAATCGGAGGCCGCCATGTTTTAAGCTTCCCGTGTCTTTTTCGTCCCTGAGAAGTATGCGCTGACATCCACCTTTTGTTTGTGCTTCTTGCGGGTTGCCGCCATCCTTGTGTGTCTGGGGTGACTTGTTGATCTGGGGGCAGCTTTTTAATTTCGGCTGTGTTAGGTTTTTTTGCTATAATTTTATTGATTTTCGCCGGCGGGTAGCGGAGCTGTCAGTTCAAACCTCCATCCCCATAACCGTCGCGCATGCGCCTCCTCATCTATACTTTTAATCCATTCCATAGGTGGATGTGGTCCTGCCATCTTCTTGAGGTCAAATGAGACAAGACAGGCCTTATATAAGGCCTGTGATGTCACATTTGAGTGTCAAATGATACATCTCCTATCCGATTGGATGGTGTACCATGTGATACAATATTTAAATTTTTGTAAAGAATGTGATGTCATATAAAGGGAGGGATGCAAGCCAATCAGGAAGGCTGTGCTTCCCTCCCTTTAATATAATGTCACCAATAACAAGATGGCTGTCATCACATGTTACTCCAATCGGATTGTGAGATATACCATGTGATCACATGGTATATCCCCAATCTGATTGTGTGATTAAACCATGTGACAGCTTCTAATTTTTTTTTAAAGGATGTGATGTCACTCCATTTTGATGACGTCACATCCTTTGAAAAAATTGAGTCAGTCACATGGCTTACTCCAACCAATCAGCTTTTCTCAAGGACTTAACACCAAAGGCTGGATGAACAGCCGAAAACGTTACAATATGTCTGACGTAGTACATTTTCTGAAGATCAATCTGCTGTACCCATTTCCTTGTTTTCTTCTTTGGGTCAATTTACCATAGAGCTAGCTGCAAGAGAACCCCTTGGATCCGGAGCCCCAGTGTTTATGTTCTGTACTTAGCCCTCTAACTCAGTAATTTCCAACTTCATTCCTTAATTACCCTTAACAGGTTAGGTTTTAAGGATATCTCTGCTGCAGCACAGGTGGCTCAATCAGTCATTTTGATTGAGCCATCTGTGCTGAAGCAGAGATATTCTTAAATCCTGACCTGTCAGGGGTACTTGAGGACTGGAGTTGGGAATCACTGCTCTAACTATTGAACTCTTAAATGGGTAATCCTATATACTGAAAGTTTTTTTCTATGTTAATGCACACTAATGCCACGGAAGCAAATGGTAGTAGTGCATGATTAATTGCTATTGTAAGTTGGTAAATCAGGCCTCCAGAAAGTTAATGTAAGAGAAAGGAAATTAGGAATGTCATGTCTCTCTTTATTTGTGATGACTCATAAAAATCTAAAGATAAATTACATAGGCAACAAGGATACAGTTAATTACTGTGCAATTTTTCAAACACAATTAGAGAACCTTGATCTTTTTTAAATACAGTATGTCCTTCTTTTGGTATTGATCCTTGCCAACTATCTTCTTTGGTCAGCTCATCAACACAGCAGAACAGACAGTCGGGAAGCATTTTTTTAACAATCATCATCTTTGAATAGATGCATTACATAAGATTTTTCATCAATAGTAGGTGAGATATGTCAAGCCATCAAGAAGAAAATCAGTAAATTTGTCAAGTGCCAACTTTTAATAATTTAAATGACTGAGTTTCTTCTAATCTAGAAATACCTAATTACTCATTGCTGTTATACAGTTAGTGCACTTTTTCATTTGCCACATTGGTCTTGACTCTAGATCAATTCCCAAAATGTAGACGAAGATTTACCAAAGTCAATTTTCTACTGCGTGTTCCGTGGATAGTATACTGTACATTGTCGAAAATAGAAATGTGCAAATGTTTTGTATACTTTAGTGAGGTTTGCAAATCTTACCCTTTGTAGATCGGCAAAAAAGTTTCCTTTGTTCCAAAACATTGCAAACAAGTTCAGTTAACACTAAGGAGCCTATTCATGTAACTCCCGCCTTAAACCTTTTTCACTGACTGCCCCACACCTCTGGAATGCCCTTCCCCTCAGTACTCGACTAGCACCCTCTCTATCCACCATTAAGACCCAAATTAAGACACACTTGCTTAAAGAAGCATATGAATAACACTGTGGACATTCTGAACACATGATACATAAAGCTTGGCCCCCTGCAGACGCACTTACCAGAACTCCCTCCTACTGTCTCTGTACGTTCTCCCTACCTACCAATTAGACTGTAAGCTCCTCGGGGCAGGGACTCCTTTTCCTTAATGTTACTTTTATGTCTAAAGCACTTATTCCCATGATCTGTTACTAATATTATCTGTTATTTATTTGATTACCACATGTATTACTACTGTGAAGCGCTATGTACATTGATGGCGCTATATAAATAAAGACATACAATACAATACTTTGACATTATCACTGCCAAATTGATCGTTCTGGCAAGACCCTTCCTCCCGGTCTGACAATTGTGTTATCACGGTATTCTGAATGAGCTATCGCAAGTCAGAAACCGTGAGGTAGGAAAATTCCAAACCACTCAGGATAGCAGTGCATTTATCTGTCTTTTTCTAAGTTCTGCCCCTGTGATCTACCTGCAGTCTGTAAGAGCTGCAAATAGAGATGCATCTCTCTGCACAGCTCTTACGGGCAATCACACTGCTTTAATTTATTTTAATAAAATAATATTGAAGCATGGGGTCTCTGGAGCTGAACCACGTTAATTTCAGTCTATGGGAGCCCCTGCTTCCCGAGTTACAGGCCCCCTAGTATAGGGTGTCGGTAAAAAGGGAAAGAAGATAGCCAATCAGGTAGCATGCCTCTCTTCCTTTTTGATGATGTCACATCACTCCAAAAAAGGAATGGCATCACGTGGTATATCCACCAATCTGATTGGTTGGTGTACCATGTTATGACTTCCATTTTTTTTCTGGAAGTGACGTTATCTTAAAGGTAGGGAAGCATATAATTTTAGGTGAGAATTGGCTGATTGGCTGGCTTCGCTCCCTTTAAGATGATGTCACATCATGAATAAAAAAATGGAAGCCATTACATGGTACACCAACCAATTGTATTGGAGTTTGTACCATTTGTCAGTCAAATGGGATGTTACATGCCTTACATAAAGCCTGTCATGTCTCATTTGAGCCCAAGAAGCCATCGGATCAACATCTCCTGGACCTACTGGATTACAAAGAAGAAAAGAAACTCACCCCGGTCTCCTCTGCAATTAACTGAAGATCATGGATTCTGCGCATCAAAAGGATTTTATTTAATTGTGTATTTCTTTTTTTAGAATGACCATTGACTGCAATGTGTTTATCTATGCCCCTTTCAGGGTATTGATTGACAAGCAATGCATTTTTTTGCAAATGCTTGTTTTTATTTAATTGTAATGTATTGTATTTTTTTAATGTTTTTCTTTGGTTGTCCATTCATTGCCATTGTGGCAATCCATGCCCATATTGTGGGCATGATTTTCAAAGTGACAATCAATGGGTTTATTGACAAATGCTTGTTTTGTATTTTACAGTAGTGACAATGTTATTTTATTGTGTATTTCTTCGGTTTTGCAAACAAATGGGCAACAGCGCTTGTATGTGTGGTGATGCGGTAAAAGGGACTGAAGCTAGTTTACCTGAGGGGTGTGGTTAGGCCTCCCGGGTAGGTATCGGGGTGGGGGTTACACATAAAATCATATGCAATTGTTACATAATACAAATTTTTCATCAAGGCAAAGGGGGCAAGTTATAAAGCGTTTATAAAGAATGTATTTTAAAAATGAACTGAGAGCATTGTGTCAAATCATTTATTTCTCACCTAAAAATATTGTATGCTGATGATGATTTTTGGTGAGATGCAGATGATTTGACACAATGCACTGATCCAGTTCATTTTTAAAAAACATTCTTTATAAATAGCCCCCTTTGTTTTGATGAAACAGTTATATTATGTAAGATTTGCATATGATTGTTTTGTTTCTAGTGTCAAAGTACGGCAAACAATATTTAAAGTAAAAAAAAGTAAAGGGCATAGTCTTAAAGATAGGTTAAAGCTCAGGTATGATAAATTACAATCTGAAGGTTTTTAAGTAGCAACAAGGCTGTGATACCATCACTGTCCCCTAGAGGCTGAATAGATGTCTTTTGCTGCACATAGAGTTAAATCTTCCCTAGAGAAAAGCAGCAGCTGAAGCTAATCAGCCTGCTCTGAATGAACTGAACAAGGAAGTGGTTTAAAAGACAGACTGAAACTGCTATGCTGCGAGACTGTTTTCCCCAGAGAAGGGGGGAGATAGGAATGCTCCCTAGCTGCGAAAGCTGGTTACAGAGGAAACTACAAGGAGAGTTTTTCTGGACTCATGTGGGTCCGGGTTCCCCTAAGAAGGAAAGGATGCAAGGCCTGTGCTGAAGCAAGGATGTCTGCTCTGGAGAACTTACAAACAGATAAGCAAAAAACCCTTTGTTATTGCCGTGTGCAAAGACTATTTAGATTGTTGCATATGTAAGGGCATGTTTTAGCTGGGAACCTGTATAGTTGGCCAGCGGTCTTTAGAGAGGACTGAAGAAAATCAGCTGGTTTCCCAAACGGGAATAGGATTTGATTTTATTATTTGGTTTTCTTAAAGGGACGGTGAGCCTGTTGTATGATATAATCACTGTAAGTAAACCCCTGCATAGAAAATACAGTGTTTCCGGCCTTAAATTGGGACAAATGGGACTGCAATGTGGTGTGGGCATCACAGTATGTATCAACAAAATAACTAGGTTAAATAATACCAACTAAAGGTTCTCTTGGTTTCCTTGGATGTTCATTGTTCCTCATTTTTCGGTTGTCTAACTGTCGCTTCCTGTGTTGTCATTTTTGACTCTGCCTTTTTAGACACCTCCGACATGGTAATTGTTGTAGCTAATATAATCCTTACCAGCATAATTTGGGAATACAGCATTTATACACCACGCCTTACACATGATGTCTGAGTAGTTATCTTGGGTATACATTTTTGGACAAACATATTAATGAACACTTTGACAAGTCCAGTATGTTATAGATACCATTATCCCAACCACCTACACTACTCCAACTCCTCTCCGGGGATATTTTTTAAAGTACAGCTCAACCCCGTTATAGCGTGGTCCTCAGGGGCCACCCGATCCGACCTCGCTATTGCTGGGGTCGCGCTAATTTTTTTTAAAAATGGCCACCGCGTGCCCTTTCGGGGAGAGGAGGGAGGAAGAGGTGGAGTGAGGCGCAGGCAGCCCTACACGTAACTCCCCAGCACTTCCCCCAGCAGCCACCGTACTTCAATAAGCAGCCTCACTTCCCCCCGCAGCCCAGCTCCGCTTCGATGCCAGCCCCACTCCAATCACCCCCCCCCACCAGCCCCGCTCCAATCACTCCCCCGCCAGCCCGCTGTATCCAACATTATTGCAACTACTCGTGATCTGCAATGGAACATACTGTACACAATGCAAAAACAGGAGAAGTGGCCATTGTTTTTACAAAGCCGCACACAAAAAGGGGGAGGAACTACTATTTTTAAGCCCCGTAGCACACCATCTGGTGTAATAACGTTGGCGTCATCTGTAAGAAGTTTTCCATTGAGATTGTGTTTCTTTAGCAATGGGTTTGTAACGGCTGCTGGCCACAAACCGGACAGGACTGCGAGGCTTAGGTGGGATTAGAAAAATAAGCTAGTATCCCCTGAGATACCATCTCATTGATTTAAACGGAACAACTGCACGCTGACTCCAGGATACGACTTTATCAAGTGTGAGTACTTCATGCTTCAAGCCGCTTATGTTTCAAACAGCTTTCCAGCTAAATATCAAGTTATATTTCTAGTCTAGCACCAAGGGAGTGAAGCTACATAAGGATTATCGAAACTGCTAGATTATTGTTAGAGATTTTTCTATGCTCACTCTTAAGCACAGATATGGGAGCTATGCTCTAATCTCTTCTTCTGGGGATTAGAAAACACTGACCTCGAGATGTGAGATCGTGTCTGGTGTGCAAGTTCGTAGTCGTGGATATCCGGGTCAGGTTAGTAGAATGTAGGATAGTTGACGTCAAGCCAAGGTCAAAGAGAGCAGGGTAGTCGTAGGGAAGCTGAGGTCGAGGATTGGAGAAAGCAGAATAGTAGACAGGAACAAGGCAATGCACGGAAAGGTGTGGCAACAGTGAATGTGACTAGCACAGATCACAAGGTTTATGATCAGCCATTATCCTGGAGGAAAAGGCTTTACCTAAATAACATGTACGGTGAATCAGCCACAGAATTGCTCCACAGGCAGGAGACAACCTGAATCAAATCAACCGTCTGGAGCTTGACGGGGGCAGAGCCTGTGCCCAATCCTCACAACACACCCCATCTCTTTTCATGAGTGACCACTGGGCGCCCCAAGGATTGTTTTGCAGTGAAATGACTGGACAAGGCAGGCAGCATGGAGTTGGCTCCAGGGAATAGAGGAGCACTCCTCTGGGCCAAAACCCTTCCAGTGAAAAAGGTCCTGCAGTCCTCCTCTGGATCTCCTGGAGTCGATGGTGAACTGCACCTCAAACTCCTCCTAACCATCCACTAGGAGAGGATGAGGTGGGGCCAAGGGAGCTGAGCAAGGAGGATCCCCTATGAATGGTTTAAGAAGGGACACGAGAAAGGCCGAGATCTAGTGGAATAACAAGGCACTCACAGTGGTCATCTGGCAGGGCCTCTCTGAAAGCCTTAAGAATGAGCTTTCAGCGCTTGAACATCCAGGGGAGCTGAAGAATCTCATCGTCCTTTCCATTCACATGAATCAGCATCTGTAGGAACAGAGAGTTGAGAGAGCTCAGCGCTGAGGAGGTAGCCACTCCTTTCCACTTTACTCGGTAGCTTCCATTCCTGATGATTTCCTGGCACCAGAAGAAACATGCAACTGGGAGGTAGTAGGCTCTCGTCCAGGGAGAAACTCCGCAGAGAACTACAGGACTCTGCATGTACTGCACCCTTGCCGGACAACAGGCCCTCTGATGCCTAAACAAATTGAGAAGCACCATTCCCCAGCGAAATCCTTGAGTCACACTAAGAACTATTTGCTCTTCTCCTTTTGGTCTACCTACTAGGCTCCTTCTTGCAATGGAGTTGCTCAGAATATCCTTCCTGGTTATGTAACAGGCATTCCTGAACTTTGGATCGGGCTGAGAATACTGCAACAGCTGCTCGCCCACACCGGACAGGGCCGCGAGGCCGAGGTGGGGATTAGAAAACACCAACCTAGAGATGCCAGATAACATCTGGGGTGCAGGTTCATAGTCATGGATAGTCATGGATAGCAGGTCAGGGGAGGGGAATGTACTGTAGGATAGTTGAAGGCAAGCCAAAGTCAAGGTTTGGAGAAAGAAGGATAGTAGGCATGACCAGGTGAGGCAACAGTGAATGTGACTAGGGCTGCAATTATAATGCCGACAACAGCGATGCGACGTCGTGGCAAAACAAATGCATTGCTGCCGTCGTGTGCGCTTATAGTAAGCGCAATGCGACGGAGCAACGGATTCGTTGCGATCGCTGGAAGTCATCTTTATTTGATTTTCTAGCGACCGTCGCCTGACCGTCCCATCGTAGTCACTATAAGCGTAGCCTAACACATGTCACAATGTTTATGCTCAGCCAACTTCCTGGAGGAAGAGGCTGAGTCTAATTAGCAGGACTGGCGAATCAGGTGAAGGAATGCTGTACAGGCAGGAGAGAAACACATGACTGAGCTTGACTTGGACAGAGCCTGTGCCTGATACTCACAGAGGTATCAGCACCAATATCTGAGTTATTCTACTAGAAAATTAATAAAACTATATCTTCATGTCATCTAGACAAAGTAAACAGTAATATTAAAATACGTTGATGTTTATGATATTTTTAACTTCCTTTGTCATAAATAGTCTCCTCAAAATGATATACATGGTGACACGCTATTCTACCTTATCCAATATTTAAATAACAAAACAGTCAATGTTTTTCAAATAAAGAACAAAAAGAGTACTTAAACTTTTAAACTACTGTATGTTTGTTTTCTATTTTCCCTTGTGTAAAAAAGTGAGAAAACATAATGCTTATCAGACAAATTAAGAAACGTTTTCCCTGTGACATGTGTGACATGTAAAGCTACTTATAATTCACACATTTCTGATTCACAGAGGAATACAAGTAATCTACAGTATAGCACTATGCCAGTATATACTATTATCAATAAGTATTTAGCAAGTTGTCAGGAGTTACTGTAGTGCCTTGTCTTCTGCAGTTCTGCAGACCTCTAGAGTAAAATTTTAAAAAAAATGTTCTACTATTGAATAATATCAGTGCCATTTATATGAAAATTAAGTAGATGATTTTATAACCCACGAGCATAAGAAGTACATAACCTTGTCAAGTGTCCTTTGAAACAGAACCTCTGAAATCCCCTGTGGGAATATTCCTGCAGTACAGTTGTCAGGGAGATTCTTACTGTTCAGTGTTTAACAAGTCAATGTGTATTTTACAAATTCTGGAACAAACAGATGGTCCATGAGAAAATTGTAAACCTATACTCTCTTCACAAACATAGATATATAGTCCTAAGAGAAATAATGTTGCAAGAGTGTACTAATTGATATTAGTGCATTTTTTTTTTTGTAACTTTGATTTTATTGGGTGAAATACAGCTGACATGGTAACACCATCCATTGTCTACAGTGACATCACCGCATTTAGTACTTTCTTTTTTATATAATGAACCAAAACTTGACTTACTGGACTTACAAGACGAACCAGGGGACAAGACACACTAACTATGTAGAAGGGAGGGGGGGGAAGGGAGGGGGGGGTTGGAGGGCTCGCAGAGGTGTTCCACCTATCATCATCCGTTCGGGCGCCGTGCGTGTATTTTAGAGTAAACCTCTTTCTCCAAGAGCATTGACCTACTCTCTCCTGCTGATACCTCTTTGTCTGCCTCCTACCCTAGGGGCCTATTCTACCCTGGATCCTGCTCCTTCTCCGGAGCCTCTGTCTCTATGTTGTCATGGATCCCTTTCATTACCGGAGAACGCATTTACCGCCTATTATTGCAGGATTGTGGTGATATCTATTCCCGGGATGTCTGTCTGGGCCAGCCAAGGCTCCCAGACTTTTAGAAAATTTGAGCCGGTGTCGTTAACCAAACTCGTCAACTGTTCCATCCGGCAGACAAACCAAATTCTATTTCTAATCTTGGGGATAATTGGAATCTCTGGTTGTTTCCATACTGCTGCGATCTCGCATCTGGTGGCTGTAGCCAGGTGCGTGATCAATTTATGTGTGGCGTTAGATAGCCCCTTGACTCGTCTGCCCAATAGGAACAGCCACGGGTCCAAGGGGATTTCCACTTCTAACAGTCTCTGAAGCCAATCTTTAATCTCCTCCCAAAGCGGGTTTACCTTCGTACAAGACCACAGCATATGGAATAAGTCCGCTCTCTCTCCGCACTGCTTGGGGCAGAGCGGAGAGTAGCCTTTGACAAATTTAGATAATTTAGCGGGCGTGTAATACCACCTCATCAGGACTTTATATGCGTTCTCCTTTAATGTGGTGCAGATGGAGCTTTTGGCCGCCATCTGCAGGATCTTATCCCAGTCTTCGTCTTCTAATGTCTCCCCCATATCTGCTTCCCACTGTCTCATGTAGGCCAGTTTGGGTTGGTCGTCCGTCTTCGGGCACACTACTTCCCTGTACATTCTAGATGTTAGTCCCCTTGTGTCCGTATCTCTTGAACAAAGCTGCTGAAAATTTGTTCTCCGAGGCCGAATTGGGGCTTCATTGTAGAAGGCCCTGATCTGGAGGTATCTAAAGAATTCAGTGTTTGGTAAATTGTTCTCCTCTTTAATGTGATCAAATGTTTTTATATGTTGCCTGCCCTCCAGATCTTTTAGGCGGAGATACCCTGCTTGAATCCATTTTGAGAAAATAGAGCTATCCAAACCTGGAGCAAAGTTTGGGTTCCCCCATATGGGAGTCATCAGAGAGTTCAGGGATGTGAGATGGCACTTGAACTTAACCGCGTCCCAGACTTTCAAGGAGCTGACCATGGTCTGCAGAGGAGTCCGCATAACGGCCCGACTTTTTTTGGGCAACCAAATTAGGTTCCTAATATCTATTGGTGTGCAGCAAGTTTTTTCTAGCGCTACCCACCTCCGAAGGTTCGGGTCTGTGTGCCACTGCACAATCTGGCTCAGTTGGGCTGCTTTGTAGTAGGCGAACAAGCATGGCACCCCCAACCCTCCTCTCAAGGTCGGCCTCCTCAAGATCGCTTTGTTAATTCGTGGGTTTTTCTTATTCCAGATAAACTTTGTTATTAAGGACTGAAGCGAGAGGATATCTTCTTGTATCAGGGGGATCGGGAGGGCCTGGAAAAGGTACAGCACTCGTGGCAGGAGATTCATCCTCACACTATGAATACGGCCTATCCACGAGATACTGTACTCCGCCCATCTCCGGAGATCCTCACGGAGAGTCCGAAATAACCTGGGATAGTTTGCTTTATATAAAGTCTTATATTCTTTCGTGATAAATACCCCTAAATACTTAATCATAGAGGGTTGCCATTTAAAATTAAAATTGAGTCCAATTAGTTTTTCTACTGGTTTGGGTAAATTTATATTGAGGGCTTCCGATTTGGCCTGATTAATTTTGAACCCAGAAATTTGTTTAAAGGTCCCCAAAATTGAGAAAACATTGGGCAGGGAGGTGAGAGGCTGTGATAATGTCAGGATCACATCATCTGCGTAGAGCGCCACTTTGTGTGATTGCTCTTTTACAGCTATGCCCGTAATATCCGGGTTGTTTCTGATATGTGCCGCCAAAGGTTCCACGCAGAGGGCGAACAACAAAGGGGACAGCGGGCATCCCTGGCGTGTGCCACTCTTAATTTGAAATTGCTCTGATGGGAATCCCTGGTGTCTCACCCTTGCCGTTGGCCCCTCGTAGAGGGCCATGATGGCCTCCAAGAGGCGTCCCTCAAAGCCAAATGCCCCAAGCGTCCCTCTCAAGTAGGGCCAATCGATTCTATCGAAGGCTTTCTCCGCGTCCAGACTTAGTACCATTGACGGGATATTCTGCTTCTGTGCCAAATCCACCAAATCTATTATCCATCTGGTATTGTCTGCCGCTTGCCTACCTCCGATGAACCCCACCTGATCTGGATGAACTAACCTGGGAAGGACGATACCCACTCTGTTGGCTAGTAATTTGGAAAAAAAATTTACATCTGTATTAATCAGCGAGATGGGCCGGTAGCTCTTACAGTCTGCCGGGTCCTTACCAGGTTTATGGATCAGGGAGATTGAAGCTTGAAGCATCTGAGCTGGGAACGAGGCCCCGTGTAAAATAGAATTAAATAGCTTCAATAGATGTGGGGCTAGAATTTTCAGGTATTTTTTATAGTATAAGTTGGAGAAACCATCTGGGCCGGGCGCTTTGGCAGGCTTAAGTGACTTTACAACTACCGTTAACTCTTCTAAAGAGAAGTCCGTCTGTAATGCTTCCTTCTCCACCCTGCTCAAGGTTGGCAATTTGGCTTCTTTTAAGAATTCCCCGAGATTATCCCTCGTCTTTTGATTGTGTATGACCTTACCCCCATCGTACAGCGTCTCGTAGTAGCTTTTGAACTCTGCCACGATCCTCTGAGGATTAGAGGTAAGCTCTCCCCCTTGTGTGCGGATAGTTTGTATATGATAATTAGGAATTTTGTTTTGAAGTCGATGTGCTAATAGGGTGTCCGGCTTGTTCGCCTTCTCAAAGTATCTACGCCTGGACCAGCTCATCTCCTTTTCTGCCCGGGAGGCCAGTTTTATATTCAACTGCTGTTTGGTTTCTGCCAAAGCTCGCATTGTGTCCTGATTCCTAGATACTTTGTGCGCCTTAGATAGGGTCGCTAGCTTGTCTTGTAGGACTTTTATCTGTTTCTCCTGATCCCTCCGGCGCCTAGCGGCTAGGCACATGAGGGAGACTCTGAGAGTCGCCTTGTGGGCTTCCCATAGGGTGGTGTCGGAAGAAACACTCCCTACGTTCTCAGTGAAGAAATCCTTAATCCTCTCACCAATCTCTCTCTGCAAATTCGGGATTTTCAATAACAGCTCGTTTAGCCTCCAGTTTGCTCCCGGTCTGTCTAGTAAGTTTAGAGTGCACCGCAGCTCGATAGGTGCGTGGTCGGACCACGAAATCTCGTGGATCCCCGTGTGGGAGACCACTGGGACCAGTCTATTTGATACTAGGAAGTAGTCTAGCCTACTGTATCTGTTATGGGGATGGGAGAAGAAGGTATAATCTCTACTTTGGGGATGCTGTTCGCGCCATATATCTACCAATTGGCAATCCTTCAATCCCTGCGTGATTTGCTGAATGTCTAATTTAGGGGGGAGACTAGCGGCCGTGCACCTGTCTAACTTGGGATTCAGTGTCCTGTTGAGATCGCCCGCTATGATCATGGTTCCCTTGGCTTCCTTTTGGAGTTTTCGGAAGAAAAGGGAGAAGAAATCAGTTGATGTTTCACAGGGTGCGTACACTGATGCTAATGTAAGTGGTTTCCCGTGGATTGAGCCCACCAGAATTAGAAATCTGCCCTCTTTATCTGCCACCTTTTTCTCAACCGTAAAATCTATCCTATTATGTATGGCTATCGCTACCCCTCGCTTTTTCACTTGGGCGGATGCTAAATATACTGTACTAAACGAAAATCTTTATCAAAATTTTTTGGGTAACTGTCCCTAGAAAAGTGTGTCTCTTGGAGAAAGAGGAGGTCGGCTTTGAGTCGTTTATAATCCCTGAACGCTAGCTTGCGCTTTGCCGGTCCGTTTAACCCCTTGACGTTGTGAGAGATACACCGGACCTCGTTATTCATGATACTTTATTTGTGACCTGATTCCGTCGGTGTCTTCCTGGGCCATTCTGAGTCCTCTGGTTGGCGTGGCGATCCCGATCCTTGTCTCGTGTATGCCGTCGCCGCCCTTCTTCTGCGCCCTGCTAGGGGAATAGGGTATGTGGTGGGGGAAAGCGATACAGAAGGAAAACACATCAGGGGGGGCAACAAAAAGACAACAACACAGATACATATAAACAAACAGTACTATGGTATCGGCTCTAGGACTTCCCTGTCCCACAGCCCATCCCATTGCCTTTTGGATAGGGGCTCTAGCGGGTCCCAGACCTCGCCCCCACCCCTCTCCCCAAAGGACTTTAGTCGGTTCTGGGGGCCCATCCCCCTTCCCGACACGATTGAGATTCATGCCGACTCCGGAGTAGTCCATCTCACTCCCACCCCGTGTCCGCGCTCCATATACACCCTAACTGATAACTGGGATAACTCCCCCCAACTGGGTAGCCATGAGTGCCAGCAGCTTCCCTTGTCCGGCTGCCTGCCGTTGTCGTGTCCAATGTTCCCTAGCCCGCAGATGCGCTCTGCCTCACCTTGTTTATTTCTGCTGTGCCCTTCTCTAACTCTAGCCCCTTTAACCTTTAACCTCTCTGGCCATGCGTCATCTATCTCATCCTCTCACTTCCCCCCACCATCCTCAAACTTCCTGATACCTTCCACGTCCTACTCCCCACCCTTACGTCTCATCCATCTTCACTACACTACTCCCCTACCTGCTTTCTATCTCAGAATTCCTTCCTTCTGTACTCTCTGCCTATCCGTAACTTCCTTCCCCCTCCCATGACACTTACTCTCCCTTTCGCCTCCCCAATCTCTGATCCGGTCCTCTAACCTACCTCCGTTGGCCACGGCCTCCGTCTCCTAACATCCTCTATGTCTACTTCCCCCTGCTTTTCACTCCTCTTCCCTCTCCCCTGTCTATCTAACTTTCCTTGCTTTCCTATCTTCTCTATTGCTACTTGCGGCTGCTAGCTCCGTATGGCAGTTCTGAGATGCGACCCTGGGTCTTTAAGGCGTTCCGGCGCGTTGTGTCATCGCGTGATGACGTCTTCCGGCTCCGTTGCCACCTCCAATATGGCGTTGGTCCTCGCGATTCCGGCTGTAGCAGACATCCGGCTTCCTGTTTCCGGTCGCCATTTTGGGAGATGCTCTGCCACGAGGAGGAGGTGGTGCTCGCTCTCTCTTCCCGCCTTTGGAGTCCTTCCACGTTCTGTGCCTCACGCTGGCTCTCTCCGCACTCTAGCTTCACCGCCATCTTCCAGCATTTGAAGGTAAGGTAAAAACGATTTATTTTACAGGGACTTTTCCTTTTTCGTCTTCCACAACGTGACTTGTAAACGACGTTGATCTCCACGGATGTGAATGACTTTTTAGTCCAAGAGCTATCATTTCTCCTCTTGAGGATCTTATAGCGGGCCGTGCAGTAGTTGGTGCAGAACTCTGTGAACACCGACAGTTATTTGGCGGGCATTTTATGCACCGAGGCAGGCAGTCTTGGGGGTCAATTTGTAAGCCTTGTAACTTGGCTTCAACTTGGCAACTTTAATTGAGCGCAACCGTGCGCCTGTATGGGGCCACTACTGCTACTTCTCAGCGCTTTTTCCCCTTGGCTTTAGGTGAGCCGTTCCCTCCACTCCATTCTGGCTCTAGCGCCTCAGCTTCATCCACCACCTGAGCCGGGGCATCCCGTAGGCCCAGTTTCGCCAGGAACTCCGGGCCCTCTGCGGGGTCCCTCATTGTGAATGCCCTCCCGTTCCTTGCCACCTGCAACCCGAACGTGAAGGTCCATCTGTACCTCACGTTGTGTTCACGGAGGACCTTTGTAACGGGGACCAGGTTGCGGCGCCTGAGCAGTGTGGCCGGGGATAAGTCCTGGAACACGAGCATTTTGTTATCCTCAAAATCCACCGTTGCCAGGGGCCGTGTTTGCCGCAGTATGGCTTCCTTCGTGGTGAAAAAGTGCAGTCTTATGATAATGTCCCGTGGCTGCTCGTTCTGCACTGGGCGCGCCCGGAGGGCCCTGTGGCATCTATCTAGGGCCGGGGCGTCCCCGCCGAGGTCAGGGAGCAGGGTTTCCATCCATCTTGCAATGTAATCGTTGCAGTCTCCCACCTCCTCAGAGACCCCCCGGATCCTCAGGTTGTTACGCCTGTCCCGGTTCTCTGTGTCTTCCTGCCTCTCCCGTAATTCGTCGATTTGCCTCTGCAGGTCCCCCGTTCGTTTGTCCGTTTTTTTGACCACTTTTATGGTCTGGTCCACCTTTCTCTCAAGATCGTCGGTTCTTGTGCTTAGTTTCACTACATCCCGCTGTACTTCTTTTATTTCCGCCTGCAGGAGTGACTTGAGATCGTTATAAAGCCTCTCAAAATCACATCTCCTGACAGGCAGTAAGGCTTGATTGCTGGGGCCCTCTTCCTCGCCTTCTAATTCCGTATCTGAGTCAGGATTTGAAGATGGCGCCATTGCCTCCCGGCTCCCGCTTGTGCTGGCGCCGCCGAAGTAAGCGCGAACATCCACTGGTTTCGGCTTTTTCTGGGTGCCTGGTTTTTTCGGGGCCATCCTGAGGTGCTGAGAGAGGATGCCTGAGTTGTTTGGCTTGAAATACTTTATTTTTGGGTGTTTTAAAGTTATTTTTAACTATGCGCGGCACGGAGCTAGAAACCTATGCTGCCATCTCCGTGTCCTTCGCGCATGCGCCTCGATATTAGTGCATTTTTAAAATTAAATTAAATTAAAAAACTGTTCACAGTAATTTTCTGTTTACTGGATGTCTCTATTTGAATATGAGCCCAGATACCAAGGGCCAATAAACCCCAATCACACTTCTCCAAAAGTCACAAAGTGTCTCGAATAGGACATATTTGCTGTGTTATAACCGTTGGGACTCTTGTGGGTTTCTAAGTTGTGGCAAATAATGAATCCTGCTTGGGTCATTTGTTTTATCTCTGCCTCATTAACATTTTCTATTTTCATATTTAGTGGATGTTTTGAATTATTTTAGGAAAACCATACGGTGCTCAATAAGATGTTTGTAATGCCATTTTATACATTTAATTATCCCTTTTATTTCCTTAGCATTTAGCTAATTCACTGTAGTATGCTTATATTACTTGTAAAGACCTGCCAATTATTATTATTATTTATTTGTACAGCGCCACCAGATTCCACAGACTATACAATGTACATAGGGGTAGAAAATCATTTACATGACAAAAAACAATGATATACAATTGAAGACGGACATGCGAAAACAGATACAAAGAGGCAATGGGGGCCCTGCTCGTGAGAGCTTACAATCTAGAGGAAATGTGGGACAATGTGGAAACTTCTTATATGTTGCCTTCTTATAGGTCATGGGGATGTCAAGTGTGGTAATCAGCACAGTTGACAAAGAAAAGGTCGCGCTAATCTAAAGGAAGACCCGCAGCCTTTGATATAACTCTGACACCCCGGGTCAGATATAGAACAGGAAAAAAACGTTATATCTATGGCGCTGGGTCACAGGCATAAAGAAATTAGTAAAAAAGTGTTATACAACCAGTGAATGGATGTGCTCCGCTGGAACTCTTCCAATGAAGGCAGTGAATCATGTAAGAAAAACAAAAACAGACATAGTGTAATACAGTAACTATACAAAACACTTAACACTAAACAGACATCAGCTGAGACAAGGACTGTAATAAAAAGTATCACATTTAATAAAACAACATTAAAAAGATGGGTCACGTCTGCATCGAAGCCAC
This sequence comes from Ascaphus truei, assembly GCF_040206685.1. Lineage (NCBI taxonomy): Eukaryota > Metazoa > Chordata > Amphibia > Anura > Ascaphidae > Ascaphus > Ascaphus truei. The sequence continues at coordinate 91,413,720 of NC_134490.1, forward strand.
AGAAGAAATGCCCGCTTACCAGACATTCATTAAATGCTTGCAGTGGATATATTGGAGAGTATCCCCTCTCTTACAGGCCACACCACGTGTTCTGGCGTCCGACCGGAGCTCCAGGGGAAAACCCTTTCCTGCTTGTGCTGCCGTGGGTCTCTGCACCTCAGGTATGCCGGCTGGTGTGTGCTGGAGAATCTGCAGTCACGTGTGCTGCTTGGTGGCAGGATACGTGCCGGTATCTGCAGCCCAGCAATAGGATGTGCAGCCAGATCTATGGGGCAGCCGCCAAAACCAGAAACCGCAACTGCGGAGTAGCTGTGGAGGAGGTCCAGGCAGTGTAGTGGATCCTGCAGTGGCAGCTGTGCAAACGTAGACCACCCTACGCGTTTCGGAAGACTGCGCTTCCTTCCTCAGGGGTAAAAAAGTAGTCCCTTTGCCCTGCAATGTCCTCATATATATAGTCCCGGTTTAAAGGTATATACACTACCAATACAAGTGTGGACATGCGCAATGGTTCTACTAATGTATCCTGTGTCTCAGCAACAACAATTCAGGACTGCACAATACACAAACATACAAAAATTACAAAAAACTACATAATAATTAAACAATCATATGATATTACCTAAATGGAACAAAGGAAGAAGAAAAACAAAATTACACACAACATAAAAATTATTATGAAGGTATAGTAGTTCCCTTATAGGGATATGCAACCCCTAAAATCATAGAATGTGTCTATGCATAAACTATCTCACAACAGTATAAATGATATCTCATCACTGATGTTCTGATGAGTGAATCAATATGCTAAGGACAGTGTGCAAACGGAGCTGGCCTGACATTGCACAAGCGAATACATAAAGAAGCAGACAGGACTAGCTAACCCTCAAGCTGCTCCAAGCAGGACGCAAATATCCAGTCTGACAAATGTTGTCAAGGATGGCTGTCAGAAAAATAATAAAAAAAAAAAAAAAAAAGGATATAAAAAAAGGATATAAGAAAAAAAATTTTTTTTTTTAAAAATGTTAAAAAAAGTGCAAAGGGTATATAGTATTATTATAGTAATCGTGTACTATGCCTAATTAGTGCAAAAAACCCTGTAATAGGGAACTATATTATAGTGTGTAAGGTGAATAATATTAATGAATACAGTATCTAAGTATGAATCAGAAAAAGGGGATTAATGTGTAAACCATAGGTACCACATTAAATCCTTTAATTTTATGTTGTAATATTTAATTTTATTTGTTAACTAGAAAAGCCCTGAGGTCGAACTCGATGTTGAGACCCAGTGGAGTCAGGGTCTTCAGCTCGTATATCCAAAAGGACTCTTTCCTCCCTAGGAGACTACTGATGTTGCCACCTCTCCAGTTGGGTGTGAGTGCCTCTATGGCCACACATTTCAGTCCCGTGGGGTCCTTATTATGCACCTGGAGGAAGTGATTCGATACAATATGTGTGGTCAAGCCTTTGTTAATATTGTACACATGCTCGTACAAGCGGCGTTTGATTGGCCTTGTGGTCATTCCCACATACTGCAGACCGCAGGGACATTCCAAAAGATAAATGACATTAAGGGTATTACAATTGATATGTTGTTTGATATTATAGGTTTTAGATGTAACTTTAGAGCAAAATGTAGTGCTTTTTGAGCTGTACTTGCAAGCCGTGCATGTATTGCAAATAAAGTAACCCTTGAGGCCGAAATTGCTAGGGGTCTTCTTACGCACTAAAGGACAGCTGGGTGCCAGACTGCGTCCTATATTAGGTGCTTTCATGAACACTATGCTAGGTCTTTCAGGTAGTATTGTAACCAGATCTTTATCCTTCAACAGTATAGGCCAATGTTTATGTAAGATCTTTTTAATATTTGGGGCCATTGAGTTATACTGTGTGACAAATGATAGCTTAGGAGTGGCTTCATGTTTCTTATTATATTGAAGAAGTACATCCCTATCTAGCAATTCGACCTCTGATATGGTCTGTTCTAATTCATTTAATGGATATTTGCGACTAACAAATTTATTTTTTAATTCTTGAGCTTGTGTCTGAAATGTGCTGTTTTTGGAACTGTTTCTTTTTAACCTAATGAATTGGCCTTTTGGTATGTTACTGATCCACACAGGGTTGTGATGGCTATTGGCGTGCAAATAATTATTGGCTTGAACCGTTTTAAAGAAGGTTTTTGTGTGTACAGTGTTATTATCTATATATATACATAAATCTAGAAACTCAATAGAAGTTTGGCTAGATGTGAAAGTGAATTTAAGGTTAAATAAATTATCATTCATATAATCTTGAAATGAAATTAACTCTATTGGGGTGCCTGACCAAATAAAGAAAATATCGTCGATGTAGCGCCGCCATAGTACCAAGTTCGCTCCATAGGGACAGCCGGACCAAATGAATTTATCTTCCCAGCTGCCCATAAACAGATTGGCGTAGCTAGGAGCGAACTTCGTACCCATGGCGGTGCCACATGTCTGTAAATAATAAGATCCATTAAAGTTAAAGAAATTCTTGGATCTTATTATTTACGAAGTACGAGGTACGAAGTTCGCTCCTAGCTACGCCAATCTGTTTATGGGCAGCTGGGAAGATAAATTCATTTGGTCCGGCTGTCCCTATGGAGCGAACTTGGTACTATGGCGGCGCTACATCGACGATATTTTCTTTATTTGGTCAGGCACCCCAATAGAGTTAATTTCATTTCAAGATTATATGAATGATAATTTATTTAACCTTAAATTCACTTTCACATCTAGCCAAACTTCTATTGAGTTTCTAGATTTATGTATATATATAGATAATAACACTGTACACACAAAAACCTTCTTTAAAACGGTTCAAGCCAATAATTATTTGCACGCCAATAGCCATCACAACCCTGTGTGGATCAGTAACATACCAAAAGGCCAATTCATTAGGTTAAAAAGAAACAGTTCCAAAAACAGCACATTTCAGACACAAGCTCAAAAATTAAAAAATAAATTTGTTAGTCGCAAATATCCATTAAATGAATTAGAACAGACCATATCAGAGGTCGAATTGCTAGATAGGGATGTACTTCTTCAATATAATAAGAAACATGAAGCCACTCCTAAGCTGTCATTTGTCACACAGTATAACTCAATGGCCCCAAATATTAAAAAGATCTTACATAAACATTGGCCTATACTGTTGAAGGATAAAGATCTGGTTACAATACTACCTGAAAGACCTAGCATAGTGTTCATGAAAGCACCTAATATAGGACGCAGTCTGGCACCCAGCTGTCCTTTAGTGCGTAAGAAGACCCCTAGCAATTTCGGCCTCAAGGGTTACTTTATTTGCAATACATGCACGGCTTGCAAGTACAGCTCAAAAAGCACTACATTTTGCTCTAAAGTTACATCTAAAACCTATAATATCAAACAACATATCAATTGTAATACCCTTAATGTCATTTATCTTTTGGAATGTCCCTGCGGTCTGCAGTATGTGGGAATGACCACAAGGCCAATCAAACGCCGCTTGTACGAGCATGTGTACAATATTACCAAAGGCTTGACCACACATAATGTATCGAATCACTTCCTCCAGGTGCATAATAAGGACCCCACGGGACTGAAATGTGTGGCCATAGAGGCACTCACACCCAACTGGAGAGGTGGCAACATCAGTAGTCTCCTAGGGAGGAAAGAGTCCTTTTGATATACGAGCTGAAGACCCTGACTCCACTGGGTCTCAACATCGAGTTCGACCTCAGGGCTTTTCTAGTTAACAAATAAAATTAAATATTACAACATAAAATTAAAGGATTTAATGTGGTACCTATGGTTTACACATTAATCCCCTTTTTCTGATTCATACTTAGATACTGTATTCATTAATATTATTCACCTTACACACTATAATATAGTTCCCTATTACAGGGTTTTTTGCACTAATTAGGCATAGTACACGATTACTATAATAATACTATATACCCTTTGCACTTTTTTTAACATTTAAAAAAAAAAAAAAAAAAATTTCTTACATCCTTTTTTTATATCCTTTTTTTTTTTTTTTTTTAATTTATTTTTTATTATTTTTCTGACAGCCATCCTTGACAACATTTGTCAGACTGGATATTTGCGTCCTGCTTGGAGCAGCTTGAGGGTTAGCTAGTCCTGTCTGCTTCTTTATGTATTCGCTTGTGCAATGTCAGGCCAGCTCCGTTTGCACACTGTCCTTAGCATATTGATTCACTCATCAGAACATCAGTGATGAGATATCATTTATACTGTTGTGAGATAGTTTATGCATAGACACATTCTATGATTTTAGGGGTTGCATATCCCTATAAGGGAACTACTATACCTTCATAATAATTTTTATGTTGTGTGTAATTTTGTTTTTCTTCTTCCTTTGTTCCATTTAGGTAATATCATATGATTGTTTAATTATTATGTAGTTTTTTGTAATTTTTGTATGTTTGTGTATTGTGCAGTCCTGTATTGTTGTTGCTGAGACACAGGATACATTAGTAGAACCATTGCGCATGTCCACACTTGTATTGGTAGTGTATATACCTTTAAACCGGGACTATATATATGAGGACATTGCAGGGCAAAGGGACTACTTTTTTACCCCTGAGGAAGGAAGCGCAGTCTTCCGAAACGCGTAGGGTGGTCTACGTTTGCACAGCTGCCACTGCAGGATCCACTACACTGCCTGGACCTCCTCCACAGCTACTCCGCAGTTGCGGTTTCTGGTTTTGGCGGCTGCCCCATAGATCTGGCTGCACATCCTATTGCTGGGCTGCAGATACCGGCACGTATCCTGCCACCAAGCAGCACACGTGACTGCAGATTCTCCAGCACACACCAGCCGGCATACCTGAGGTGCAGAGACCCACGGCAGCACAAGCAGGAAAGGGTTTTCCCCTGGAGCTCCGGTCGGACGCCAGAACACGTGGTGTGGCCTGTAAGAGAGGGGATACTCTCCAATATATCCACTGCAAGCATTTAATGAATGTCTGGTAAGCGGGCATTTCTTCTGTGGCTTCGATGCAGACATGACCCATCTTTTTAATGTTGTTTTATTAAATGTGATACTTTTTATTACAGTCCTTGTCTCAGCTGATGTCTGTTTAGTGTTAAGTGTTTTGTATAGTTACTGTATTACACTATGTCTGTTTTTGTTTTTCTTACATGATTCACTGCCTTCATTGGAAGAGTTCCAGCGGAGCACATTCATTCACTGGTTGTATAACACTTTTTTACTAATCAGCACAGTTGACTACTGTGGGGCTGAATGGAAGCAGCAGTGTCCTTACACAAGGGTCCTTACAGGAGGAGGGTGGGATAATTGAAGTCATTTAAATCCCCCATTGTATCGGGCTGCAGAATATGTTGAAACGTTACAAATAAATGATAAAAATATACTTTGCATATACAAATATTTCCCAGGTATCTCAGGTATGCTTCTTTTTGAATATTGGTGTCACATCAAGTGTTGTATAAAGATGTATTTGGAGTGGAATATAAACAGCTTAGGAACTATTTTTCTATTTAAATAAATATTCCTGTACAGTAGTTGGTGACGGCAATATTCTCCAAAGAAGTACTGTATGAATTTTCCCAAAATCCTGGTAATAGATGGGTAAGTGATGAGAGAATGGAAGATCACTGGGTTTACAGATATACTTTAGCCAATGTTATTGAAAAAAATTGACATGCTGCAACGGGACATACACAATGCGCCAAAGTAAGAAATGGCCATTCATTTGAATCATCCGTGTGCAAGAAGGGGTTGGGACTATTACACCATCCCATCCACGTGAGCACACCAAACGTTGCAATACCTTTGTGTTAGGACCAGTATGTCAGGCCAGAGTCTGCACTCATGTTAAGCTTCCATTTTGTATGGTCATAACTAGTTAAGATTCTGTAGTCAGCCTTTTTGCTGAAATATAATTCATAAATGCACTCAGTTTCTCTGCTAAATTGCATTTCATTCTTCCTGGCCAGGATATCACTAGATACTTTTGTAAGGTCAATTTCCTGGTGTTTTAGTAGAATATAATAGAATGGTTCTCTGCAAGAAGCAAGAATAATGTAATAAAAGTTGCTAAGACTCAAGGTCTCTTTTGATAACAGACAATGAATAAGCTATGTATTCAGAACATTGCTTGTATTGAAAAGGGACACGTCTCAAAAGTCACGCCACTAATATGTCCTGCCCCTAAATCACGCCTCTAATTAAAGCTACGCCCAAGACACACCTAGTATACGCCTATATCACGCCTATGATACGCCTATGTTACGCCTCTAACTAATATCTTTTTTTATTCTGTATAAAAACCATTACCCTATGAGTAATAAATTGAGACAAAGGATTTGAAACCTGGCGTGCGTTACGTTTCATTTTGTTCGTCTCCCAGGCCTGAAAAGTTCACCGAAGACCGGAGATAACAGTTGCAGGGCGTGAAGCTTCCTGGGAAGTCTGCTGCAAACAGGTGCAGATGGTGTAGTATCCAGTCACAAGGCTTCAGTGTACCTGGCAGGGGAAAAGTTCCTCTCGGTGCTGAAGCCAGGGGAGGAAATAACGGATTTTCCTTTCACTTTGGCTACTGTACATCTGTATTTATTTTTATCTTGAGTCCTCAGATTCTTCAAAGTAACCTTAACACTTTAGGGGTAATTGTAATGCCTCTTTGGAATATAATTTATATGTCATTATCACTAAAATCTGTTATAATTAACAAAATACTCTGCGGGGGAGAAAATATGACTTAGCGTTTTGTCATTGTTTTAAGAAGATACACAGTTAGGCTTAACGTAATAGTAAGTTAGGTATCATAATGTTAAGCCTCTTAATGGAGCTTTGTATATCTGGGCTTTAATGACAGGAAATTGCTTATTCATAATACTTGTTCGGATTGTCAATATCACCCACGAAACTACACATGAACAAATCCACACCAATTGTAGTCAAATATTGTTTATTATCGTTATTTAGCAAACACACAGATACACAGCAAGCTCTGAATACACCCCAAAATTACCACACAATATACAGCTAAACCCCGTTATAACGCGGGTCTCGGGGTCCACCCCGAGACCACTGCGTTACTAACGGGGTCGCGGAAAAAAAAAATGGCCGCCGCGCTTTAGCGCATATTCATCCCGCGGGACAGGAGATGGGAGCGGGCATGTCCCTCCGCTCCCCGCTTCCCCCTGTCACCGCGGGACAGCCCGCGGGGCAGGAGATGGGAGCGGGGATGTCCCTCCTGTCCCCGCTTCCCCCTGTCACCGCGGGACAGGCCGCGGGGCAGGAGATGGGAGCGGGGATGTCCCTCAGGTCGCCGCTTACCTCAGATCCCTCCACGTGCCCAGTGCTCCTGCTGCCTGCATGGAGGTGGTAGCGGGGGGTTTCTTCTCCCCACCGCTGTCCCCGGTGCTCCCGCTGCCTGCGCGGGAGGAGGGGGGGAGCGGGTGGTGGTGCTGGCCGCGGCCTTTCCTCTGCTCCGACCCCACCCCCCGTCTGTGTAGAGTGAGAGAGTGTATGTGTGTATGTATATATGGGAGAGAAAGTGTGTGTGTGTATATGGGTGTGTGTATGTGGGTGTGAGTGTGTGTAAGTGTCTGTGAGTGTGTGCAAGTGTCTGAGTGTGTGTGTAAGTGTGTGTAAGTGTGTGTGAGTGTCTGTGAGTGTCTAAGTATGTGTAAGTGTGTGTAAGTGTGTGTGAGTGTGTGTGAGTGTCTGTGAGTGTGTGTGAGTTTGCGTGAGTTTGCGTGAGTGTGCGTAAGTGTGCGTAAGTGTGCGTAAGTGTGCGTGGGTGTGTGTGAGTGTGTGTGAGTGTGTGTGAGTGTGCGTGAGTGTGCGTAAGTGTGCGTGAGTGTGTGTGAGTGTGTGTGAGTGTGTGTGAGTGTGAGTGAGTGTGAGTGAGTGTGAGTGAGTGTGAGTGAGTGTCTGTGAGTGTGTGTGAGTGTGTGTGAGTGTGTGTGAGTGTGTGTGAGTGTGTGTGAGTGTGTGTGAGTGTAAGTGTCTGTGAGTGTCTGTGAGTGTCTGTGAGTGTGTGTGAGTGTGTGTGAGTGAGTGTGTGCGAGTGTCTGAGTGTGTGTGTAAGTAAGTGTAAGAGCCAGAGCGGGAGGTGAGCGGAAGGTGGGAAGTTTGACAGGGAGGGGGGGCGTGGCTTGAGCGGAGGGACCCGCTACTCTCCTCCCCCTCCCTCCACGGACTGCAGGAGGGAGCTGCTACTCTCCCCCCCCCTCCCTCCACGGGCTGCAGGAGGGACCCGCTAATCTCACCCCCCTCCCCGGACTGCAGCAGGGAGCTGCTACTCTCCCTCCACTGGCTGCAGGAGGGATCCGCTACTCTCCCCCCCCCTCCCTCCACGGACTGCAGGAGGGAGCTGCTACTCTCCCCCCCCCTCCCTCCACGGACTCAGGCTGGAGCACTCATACATACACACATACACACATACACACACACACACACACACAGGCACTCACGCACTCATACACACACACACACGCGCGCACACACATGCAGGCACTCACGCACTCACACACACACACACACACACAGACAGGCACTCACGCACTCACACACACACACACACAGACAGGCACTCGCACTCACACACACAGACCGCTAACCCCCCCGCCGCAGTACAGGGCCCGCCGTAGCTGCAGCGCAGGGCCCCGCCACCCCCCCAACCCCCACAGCACAATGACTTCCCACCCCCTTAACTTTGTGAAACAAAAGTCACAAGACGTTGTACAGGCAAAATACATCTGTTAAAGTGCAGTTGTCTGTTTATTTCTATATAATAATTGTGTGCAGTGTGCAGTGTGTGTGCAGTGTGTGTGCAGTGTGTCAGTGTGTGCAGTGTG